>NC_137615.1:48022351-48109851 GCF_963280865.1 Gymnoscopelus braueri
GACACTACAAGTAGTGCTATAACTTCATCCAGGCTGAAGTTGTCTGTTGAAGATCATACACTTTTGCCTTCTGTCATGAACCAAGCCCCTGTTTCACTAACACTAAGATCACTCGTTCACAAACCATTTACCAATAGAGAAATTGTATGTCTCCTCGAAACCGAAACCAGTGAAAGCAGCCGATCTACAAGCTCACAAAACGTTGCTATCTGAAAAGTTGTGAGATTGTAGATCGGATATTTTCACAATGAAGTACGTCATACATTGAAAAAACATACTCTCAAATAAGCATTTCATGTTATCTTTACCGTTTGCATATGTATTCATTGATACAGTCATGTTTTTTGCAATTCAACTTAAATGAGTCTGCATCAAGTGAGGCTTGAACCGGCAACCTTGCGGTCGTGAGGCACTCGCTTAAGGGAGAAGCCATTGGACCAACAGACAAGAACCTGTGAAAAAGGAGATCACACAGATGATACAGTTTCACGCAAATAGCTGAAAAATCCTGGGTTTAAGTGTTTTTCAAACTGCTCAAAATTGCAGACAATCTAAGGGTGGAGCTTACTGGTTAACGTGATACATGTGTTCCTCATGAGTCAAGGCACATGTGTAAGCAGGTTTAATGGCTGTCGGCCAAACGAGGCATGACTTTTGCCTGTTTAAAGTTTGCATTTAAAAAAAATCGCTATAGCGCCCCCCTTTGACCAATTGGAGTAAGATTGGTTTCAGTGATATTTGGAATGACCCTCAACATTACCGCAAAGTTTCAAAGAAATGTGAGTCTGCATGTATGTGTTAGGGGCAGATGAATAATTGTCATAAAACTGCAATATTCATTGGCTCATTAAAGCTTCATTTTTTCACTTATGGAAAATCTTTGCTGCTTGTTTGTCGGCATAGGTCCAAAGTTCATGTGTAAAACGTTTCGTGCAGATTACTAAAAAATCCCAGGAGGAGATAGGTTTTAACTGTTTTTCATATAATTCAAAATGGTGGGAGATCTAAAGGTCAGAGGTCAAAAGTCAGAGTGTGAAAGTTGTTCATCATGAGTAGACGCATGTGTGTATTGAAGTTTCATGGCTGTAGGTCAAACAGGGCATGAGTTGTACCTGTTCAAAGTTGGCATTTTGCTATAGCGCCACCTTTTGACGAAAGATTGTGAGAATTATTTCTTGATAGTTTTTCATGACCATCTACCATATGGCCAAGTTTCGTAAAAAGCGTATGCACGGTTCAGCCAGAACTGCGAAAAGTGGCAGAAGAAAAAAGAGGGCAACATTAAAACAGGTCCAGAGCTGAGCTCTGGCCCCGTAATGACCCACCTACCAGAGCCAGATAGACAGAGTGAGAGAAACAGACAGCTCAACCTATTGCCATTGACAGGAATCAAACTCTCAACCTTCAGACTCACAGGCTGAGACACTACCTGTAGAGCTATAGCTTCATCCAGGCTGAAGTTGTCTGTTGAAGATCATAATCTTTTGCCTTCTGTCATGAACCAAGCCCCTGTTTCACTAACACTAAGATCACTCGTTCACAAAACATTTACCAATAGAGAAATTGTATGTCTCCTCGAAACCGAAACCAGTGAAAGCAGCCGATCTACAAGCTCACAAAACGTTGCTATCTGAAAAGTTGTGAGATTGTAGATCGGCTATTTTCACAATGAAGTACGTCATACATTGAAAAAACATACTCTCAAATAAGCATTTCATGTTATCTTTACCGTTTGCACATGTATTCATTGATACAGTCATGTTTTTTGCAATTTAACTTAAATGAGTCTGCATCATGTGAGGCTTGAACTGGCAACCTTCAGGTTGTGAGGCACGCGTTTAAGGGAGAAGCCATTGGACCAACAGACAAAAACCTGTGAAAAAGGAGATCGCTCAGATTATACAGTTTCACGCAAATAGCTGGAAAATCCTGGGTTTAAGTGTTTTTCAAACTGCTCAAAATTGCGGACAATCTAAGGGCGGAGCTTACTGGTCAACGTGATACATGTGTTCCTCATGAGTCAAGGCACATGTGTAAGCAGGTTTAATGGCTGTCGGCCAAACGAGACATGACTTTTGCCTGGTTAAAGTTTGCATTTTCAAAAAATCGCTATAGCGCCCCCCTTTGACCAATTGGAGTAAGATTGGTTTCAGTGATATTTGAAATGACCCTCAACATTACCGCAAAGTTTCAAAGAAATGTGAGTCTGCATGTATGTGTTAGGGGCAGATGAATAATTGTCATAAAACTGCAATATTCATTGGCTCATTAAAGCTTCATTTTTTCACTTATGGAAAATCTTTTGCACATGTTTTTCGGCATAGGTTCAAAGTTCATGTGTAAAACGTTTCGTGCAGATTACTAAAAAATCCCAGGAGGAGATAGGTTTTAACTGTTTTTCATATTATTCAAAATGGTGGGAGATCTAAAGGTCAGAGGTCAAAAGTCAGAGTGTGAAAGTTGTTGATCATGAGTAGACGCATATGTATATTGAAGTTTCATGGCTGTAGGTCAAACAGGGCATGAGTTGTACCTGTTCAAAGTTGGCATTTTCAATTGAGTGCTATAGCGCCACCTTTTGACGAAAGATTGTGAGAATTATTTCTTGATAGTTTTTCATGACCATCTACCATATGGCCAAGTTTCGTAAAAAGCGTATGCCAAAAGTGGGAGAAGAAAAAAGAGGGGAACATTAAAACAGGTCCAGAGCTGAGAGCTCTGGCCCCGTAAAAATAATAATAAGACAAGACAAGACAACAGATTGAAAAACAATGCTGTATAACTGAATGCGTGTGAGCGCGCATGTGCGTCCGCAACTGGTTCCTGCCCACCTCAAGTCACCATTTGACCAATCTTGCCCGGACATCAAAATGAGTTTGACACCCCTGGTCTACAACTTCACTGCAGATGCTGATGGTACCATTTATTTGTTGTATTATACAGTTCTACAACTTACACAACTATTTACAATTTCAAGATGTAGATGCTGATGTAGCCTGGCATCATGGCCAGACTAATAACACTGGGTAGATAGAAGGGTATCTCTGCGTGGAACTGCATTTACAAGATAAAAAAAAAGATTTTTGCACATTTGCAAACTTGGCCCTGATTGGTGCCCCAAAACTTCAGGGGCAGGGAAATCCAATCACAACCGACCGGGGCCAGGCTTTTTAAATCTCTCATACTTATCATTATTGTGTCCTTATATTTTCTGAGTACCCCTCTATACAGAAGGTCTTGACAACGCCAAAGGACATTCAGTTAGCAGTACTACATAGTGCCTTAAGCTTGATTTATACTTCATCGTACAACAGTGTCATGTGGTGGAAATAGCAGAGCTACACTGTCACAACTTCCTTCACAGTTCACAGCTTAGTTGATCCTAAATAAACCAAACCAAACCCCTGGACCCTGTTGTTGTTGTCTTATTCTGCATGTGCCATATTCAGACAAAAACACGTCATCATTGGCCTTCTAGAACGGTGGTTCTTAAACGTTTAAGTTCAAGACCCACTGTTTGGGAACCAGTGTTCTAGAAGATGTATCATAATCTTTAAAACATATCAGTGAAACAGTCAAATGATCAGTAAACTACACTATGTGATGGTGGCTCCCCCTGCTGGAAGAGATGTGTTCTGCTAATTTGGATATTACATTATCCAAGACCATCTAGATATAATTATTGTTTGGGGAAATTACCCAAACAATAAAAAGCATATCATATCAACATTAGCTGAATGATTCATTCTGTGATACACATAATTAATCATTCCTTGTGGCCTTGTGCCCCTCAAAAAATGGCATGCCCTGAGGCCACAGTGTCCTTAATGCCCCAGCTGACTGTACCACTTTCTCCTCTGTTTATTTCTTGTCAATAGACACCAGTGCCTCTTTCTTGTCATGTAGACACCCGTGTCTTTTGTTGAGATTCTGAATTCTTAACTCCCCTGTGACCCCATCTTTAAACCAATCCAATTACTTTTATTGGTGCATGGATCAAGGATCAGATTGTAAATACCATATTTTTGGGCGGTGAAACCGCCCCTATATGTGAGGTTTGGATATTTGCACACCAAATCCTGCGCTGTGATTGGCCACCAGTGTACCCCCCTAACCCTGCACCGTGATTGGCCAATCACAGTCTATTCAGGACTGTGATTGGCTAGGGAAACATGACACATGTGCATAGCCCTATAAATAGGACTATGCACTTTAAAAAAAAAACATTTATGGTCTTTTTTAAGTGAATCACACATTGTGGTTGACTCCATTCAGTATTGTGATTAGCTAGCAAGACACCACCCACTTCACACTGGGTGTGATTTTTTTTATTTAACTGTGGATAGTGTACATATTAAATATAAAATCACTCTCAACCCTTAAATTCAATTAATTATTTCAATGGACTAAAAGTTTTATTTAATGGCCTTCCTGCCCTGGTATCTGGCCTTTGTGCCCTCAAGAAATGGACAACACCAAAGGCTTCCGTCACAAATATCTAACAAATAACACTTTCTTCCACTTTGCCTGCACTCTCCTCTTCACTTCTCTTCTATACTCCCGAATATTTGGATAGTTAACCCCAGGTATTTAAACTACAGTCTCCGATCTCTTTCAGTCTAGCACCTCCTATATAAATGTAGTCCACCTGTGTGCTCCTGCCTCCACTCGTATATATCACCCTGTGTTCCTCCCTCTTCTTGAAATAGGTGTTCCCAACAGCCATTTCTATTAATTTCTCAAAGTCCAGCACCACCTGTCCTTAATTTCTCTCCTTAAAACTATATACCCATCACCTCCTCATCCCCTCTGTCCCCCTCCCCCACATGTCCATTGAGGTATGTTCCAATCACCACTCTCCCCCCTTGTGTATCTCCTCTACCACTTCATCAAGCTGACCCCAGAACTCTTCTAGATGAACTTGTGGGTCATATGCACTGATGACATTTATCATCAGCCCTTCTATGTCCAGTTTCATGCTCATCACTCTGGCCTTCTCTTCACCTCCCAAATGCTGTTGATATACTCTTCCTTTAGGACACACAAGGGGCCGCAACATAAGGCCCGGAGGCCGGACCCGGCCCTTTGACCTTCTCAATCCGGCCCGCCAAGTCATATGCCATATGTTAATGGTTTTGAGACAAATTAATTTAACTCCAATTAATAGTGATTCATATTTGCCATTTGAGAACATCTGCATTCCTCCATCCGTATGTACTCAAATGTTTTTAATGTAACAGTGAAACAGTCTGCCGTGAGTCCATATATAATGAATGCAATGTGTTTTATCAGTGACCTATGGAGTGGTGCATATCATATAAGATAAGAAACAGCATTGACGTGGATTGTGTTATGTAATCTTTTCATTGTAACCTCGTACAGAGTACACCAGAGTGATAAAAAAAGATGATGAAAGATCAACATTTTGTTGATGAACATTCTTGTTGTGAAAGCAAGGACCTTATTCTAAAGTAGTCTGGCATGTCTACCAAATTCATGCAGTTTTAACATCATTCATTACAATGTGTTTCAAGTTTCAATTCAATTGTACAATGTGTGGCCCTTCACTCATTTTATCGAAGTCAGTATGGCCCTCTGGAAATAAATGCTGCCCACCCCTGCTTTAGGATTATACCTACAGATAAAATATCCTCTTATGTGTATAACTACTTTGGAAATACAAGGGATGCATATTTTACATGTCTCTCCTTTCATTCTTGTAAACCGTTAATCGTTCATTCACTATGAGACCAATAACCCACACACTGTAAGATCTGTACTGCTTTATTGAAGTTGTTACAGCATTAAGTGGCAGCCAATGCTCTGTACCTTCCTTGCCATAAATAAAAGGGGTTCCCAGGTGAAATATCAGTGATATTCATGAAGCAAAATTCAGAAGTAGATCAATATTACATCAAGCATATCATGAATATTAGGTATGAGTGCAAGTAGGAATGAAGGAGGGGGAGTAAAGCAGGGGGAGAAGAAAAAAAGAAGAAAGAAACAGAGAATTGGTTGTTTTAGAAGTTGATGTCGATAATCAGCTCAGAATCAGCCCATCTGTGCGCAAGATTGAGGTTTAGATTGTTCTTGTCGTTGTTCCATATGGCCTGTCCTTGATGTACTCCCTTGTAATTATTATAGCAGTAAAGCTCAGAGTAATCATTATTTGCAGATGAATCCCTCTTCCTGAATTGAACCCAGCCACCACAGCCCACCGCAGCGCCGTCACACTTCTCCAACTTCAGCTTGCCGGGACTTGATTCCACTACCTTGCCATGCTCCAGGCCTTTGGGGAGACTTTGGTGCAGACTGGTTGGGTAGTTAACGGTGATTGAGGCGTTGCCCATTCTACAAAAGAGAATGACAGATGTATTGCGGATTCAATTACAAATATATATCTCCAAACTGTTTTCGAAAATATGCTACAATAACTGCATCAGTACACTGTGAAGCAGGGGATAAAGATACAAGGATTTACGTGGGGTGTTCGATGGTATTGTCTTTTTAAAATAACTTATGACATACGCGGTTAGGCCGACTTGCTTAAATAGTAAATAAGTAAGTATCTTTAGGGAACCAATGCTTCCCGTGCCAAGCACACATGGGCAACACACAGTGCATATACAATACATATAGTACATGTAAAAAAGGCAGAACATTTTGAGGCAAATTAATTGAATTGAATTCCAAATATTGACAATTAGTATTTACAATTTGAGTCCATACCTGATCAAATGTTTATTATAATTGTAAAACTGTCTGCCTCCATATAGAGTCCATATTTAACATACAAAATAGTGGTGTCTCATCAGTGGCCTGTGCAGTGGTGCATATAAGACAATATATAAAATAGTAGGTTCATTTAAAAGTTGAGTGCATGGCGATGGATTGTTTGATATCAGTAATATTTTCATTGTAACCTCTCAGAGTACACCAGAGTGACACAGCTGTAAAGAAGAAAAAAAAGAGACAGCATTTTGTGTCTTCCAAATTCATGCATTTGTTAATATAATTCAGCACTGTTGAATTGAAAGTTTTGGCCCTTCGCTCACATTATCAAAGTCAGTAGCCCTCTGGAACAAGATGATGCCCACCAGTGATCTAAAGTGAAGGGATGTGCTTTCATAAGCACATCCACATAAAGGTAGGGTAAGTGATTTTCTTTGGTTAAAATAAGTGTTAAATAGCTCTTTATTCTGATAGTACGTATTGCTGTATAGAGTGTTTGTTCAGTAACAGGAGTCTCTATGTCTCTCCACCTCTCTATTAAACAGAACATGCATTTTCAGGTCAGGATACCAATGGTATCCAATCAGGATAGAGAACTCAGTCAGGTGACAGATTAAACAAGTGAAATTGGAAGTGATGACACAATTGGAACAGGAACACTATACAAAATTAAGCAGATAAACTATCTCCTGATTGGCTGAGATTTTGTCATCTACCCGAAAATGTATTTTCTGTTTATCAAAGAGCTGGAGAGACATGGAGACCCCTGTTACTGAACAAACACTCTATAGTAATGATTACTATCAAAATATAGCCCCAATATGACGCTGTAAAGTGTGGTTAAAAAAAGAAGAAAACATGTGTAAAAATCTAAATGGGATTAAAAAAAGTCCCTATTGATCAACATTAATTGATATATTGTCCATATTGTTCCGCTACAGATTGATTAACAAAGGTGAGGTAGCAACCTGTTTATTTTTTATTATTATTATTAAGTTAATGCTAAATATTCATAATGAGAAAGCTTACCTGTCGAGTTGGAACAAAATTTGAGAAGAATGTTACAGTTGAGAAGTATAGATGCTTAAAATATCAATGACAGGAGTTGAAGTCTTGACAACTGAAATGTTGCTGAAGTTGTGCATGGAGTTGATGGGTATTGCAATTTATTCTGAGGGCAGCATAGCTCATTCTCTGACTCATCCAATCAGCGGGAGGGGGAGGCAGGTCAATTTACATTTTGACATCCAATCAGTGAGTTGCGGAGGCTGGTTCATTGACACCTTTTATTGTTTCTGCATCTAGCATCTAGCCGTGTGTGTGTGTTTGTGTGTGTGTGTGTGTGTGTGTGTGTGTGTGTGTGTGTGTGTGTGTGTGTGTGTGTGTGTGTGTGTGTGTGTGTGCCTGCCTACCTGACTGACTGACAGACAGTGTGACTGAGTTCTTGTTGTCCTAGTCTAGTCATCTTAGTTCTGCCCTATGTTTTCTCAGTGTAATAATTGATGCCCTACAAATCCCAAACCTATGAACCTATCCCTCGGGAAAATTCAACCCTGATTATTCAAGCCACCAGTTTTTACTTCATCTTTCAGTTATTAATTCATCCTAGGATGTCAACAGTATAGGCTGCTAAACAATGTCAGTCATATAAAACAACATTTAATTGCGAGTCGGAGATGCATGCTCACCAAAGTATAGATCATTGGTTCTTAAACTTTTTAAAGTCAATGACTTCCAAATTGATTCAAAATGATCACATTTGTATCTGCTATTTTTCAATAGCTCTGCTATTTTTCAATAGCCAACATATAGATGGATAAAGTGGTTAAAATGATTGTGATGCTATATTAACTACTTTTGCTGGGGACCCCCTGGAACCTGGTGCTGTGCTGCGTTTGGGTATTGGCCGCACTGACTTTGTGTCCTTTTATTGTGCACTTTTTTTCTTTCCTTTAAGCACCTTAACGTCCATAAGTATATCATGTACAGTTTACATACATAGCTGCTATGCTCAGGCACCGTAGTCATATTTTTTATCCCAGGTACTTTTGTTAATATGTAGATAACTTGTTTGGCTCTTTGTTGTTCTCTTGTTTGATCTCCTTCCCACTGGTTGGAATAACGTGTTCCTTCCACACGCTACGTCCTACCGGGGAAACCCCCCCCTGTCAGGTGATGAGAAGCAGCTTGCTAGCTCCTCATACATTGAAGGAGGCATGAGCTCAGTTCTGGGATCTCCCCAGGCTGGCAGAGGGAGAGTAGGGCCCAGGATGACATAGGCAATTGGCACTGGGTGAAAAAAAATGGTTTACAAAATCGTAGAAAATAAAAAGGATTGTCTCTTTATTTTGCAAACTTTTGTTAGACTTACATCAACTTGAGTTTGCATTCATTCAACCTGTATTTATTTTCTCGGAAATACATTGAGGGCAGGGTGTAAAACATAATTTCACTGAATCTGGTTCACTGTCTCCACCATGGCCTCTCTGCCATGCTGTCCGTGGTGAGTGTGTTTGGGGAGAGAGTGTGGGGAGGAGCCGTTAATGTTCACTAATTAATTCATACTCTAACTCACACATGGGAAACATAAGGCCCGGGGGGCGGACCCGGCCCTTTGACCATCTCAATCCGGCCCGCCAAGTCATATGCCATATGTTAATGGTTTTGAGACAAATTAATTTAACTCCAATTAATAGTCATTCATATTTGCCATTTGAGAACATCTGCATTCCTCCATCCGTATGTACTCAAATGTTTTATGTTTTTAATGTAACAGTGAAACAGTCTGCCGTGAGTCCATATATAATGAATGCAATGTGAATGCAATGTGTTTTATCAGTGACCTATGGAGTGGTGCATATCATATAAGATAAGATACGGCATTGACGTGGATTGTTTTATGTAATCTTTTCATTGTAACCTCGTACAGAGTACACCAGAGTGATACAAAAAGATGATGAAAGATCAACATTTTGTTAATGAACATTCTTGTTGTGAAAGCAAGGACCTTATTCTAAAGTAGTCTAGCATGTCTACCAAATTCATGCAGTTTTAACATCATTCAGCACAATGTGTTTCAAGTTTCAATTCAATTGTACAATGTGTGGCCCTTCACTCATTTTATCGAAGTCAGTATGGCCCTCTGGAAATAAATGCTGCCCACCCCTGCTCTAACTGTTGTCGAAAGTAATGCCTGCCTACCATATCAATTCATTTATCACACTATAAATGAATAGGTTATAACAAATTAGGTATATAACAAATAGGTTAAATCTGGAACATTGGCCCGGATTCATAAAGGGATTTACGACCATATTTTGTACGTACTGGCATTTAGGACAAATCCTACACCTGCAGTCGGATTCATAAACGTTTTTTGGTCTGTGTTTGGTGCGTCAGGTGCGCACGTTCTCAGGTCAGCCCCGAGGCTGTCTTACCAGGGCTGAAATGTGCGTATGTCTTTAGAATGCTTTATTCTTCATGCCAAAATCAATTACAACAGTGGCAAACCTCAAATAAAATATATATGTGACCAACATTTGTCAACACATATATATAAAAAATAAAAAATAAATGTCAAACGATGTATTGCTTGTAGACTATGCATAATATAGACATGATGTAGATTCCACCGCTTTTTATTTATTCTCTAGGCTATCAGTTCCATTTAGAGCTGAATTATATAGGTCCCTCAGTGTGTTTGCCAGCGGGCCATCTGAGCCAAAGTGTCACGTAATAATGAAAATAGGCTATCATGCCTTAATGAAACTGCGGAGGGACTGACGCACCAGTGTCCGTGCCGCGGTATTAATTTGTAGGCTACTCTACTGTATACTGATCACATGAACGCCACACACAACAGCCTAATAAATGTTACCATCTGATGAGGAAACTATAGTGATGAAAGCTGTGTCCAGAAGATCCATTCCCCATTCAGACGTAGGACAGTGATATATTAATCAAAAATTAACTAATTTAATCAATAAGTAATCAATAAGCTCTGGTCCATAATCGAATAGCAGCGTTCCACTTGTATGCCCTGGATTTATTTTCAACATCATCTTTTTACCTGGTAAACGTGAGCAATGTTATATCCTTTCCAGGTTATTAGTCTATTATTTGCTGGTGGGGTTAAACCTTGTAAACATTACACATTACGCTCAGCTTATCCATCGTGCAATAGTGGGACTCGCTTCCAGACAGATCAGAATGATGTTCAAGTTCTCTGTCAGTGTCAAGGCAATGCGCCCGACAGCTGTAAATTTGGACGAGAAGTTAAACTTCTGCAACTCCGGTGTTGCCAGATTTTGTGAGAGAAATAAGCAACCAGGTCTATGAAAATAAGCCCAAAAGAAGCAACTGGCACTTAGGCCATTTAAGCACTTTAATTAAACCGTTGTGAGCTTGTAGATCTGCTATATATAAAAAAAAAATCTTGTAATAAAATGTGGAATATTTGGAAGATTTTTTAAACATTCTAACAACACAAATCTGCCTCCAGCTGGCACAAAACATTTTCAGATGGGGCTTATAGATGGGTTTCCGCGCGACGTCATCACAGAGCAGAGTGCGCAATCTGCGCATGCGGGTGGTAGAACGAACCGGAAGCGCCATTCACTCTGTTGTTATTTTCGGGATTTAGATAGGCATAATGCTGCTATTTTAGGCATAATAGGCATAATGCTGCTATTATATACAAACAGATCCAACTTCCGACAAATCATTTTTATTGAGTAAAGAAGATATTACAAACTGCATCATTTAATCTACTTTCATTAAACCCGGTGAAGACCATTTCTATTATGAATGTACATTTGACTAGAGCTGCTGCGGGTAATAGCGCCCTCTACTGCTCAACCCTCCACTGCGTGCGCATCATCCTCTCATGTTTACAAACAGGAAACCCATCTATAGGGATAAATTTGCCTACATATTAACTTGGGGGTCCATGACATAAAAATATTTGAGAACCACCGGTTAAAACAATTGAACAATTGTGAAGCAAGCCCAAATAACCAACTACACTTTAGAAGCAAGCCCAAAAAACCGCACCCCACTCTGTTACCAATATTTAAAAGCAACTTTACAGAAAAATAAGCGCAAATTCGCTTATAATAAGCGGACATGGCAACACTGTGCCGTAAAGTGACGTTAAAGTTGGATGCTGTTGGATGCAGACTTCGAGATTAATCAGCTCCTACACCTGGTCATACGCACGTCTCTGTGATATACGAACCCCTTTGGGAATTGCACGTCCGTTTGTGACTACCAAAATACGAACTCCTTTACGAACTTTATTTACCCCATATTTACGACCCTCGTTATGAATCGGGGCCATTATGTGTGGATTCAGCTCCAATGCAAGACAATGAAATGGAGAATGGGGGCGGAGTTCTTCAATTGACCGATGTCAACTGTCACAACAAAGACTCATGAGTTAGCAGGTTGTTTTGTCTCTAAACTGAAACATGTTAGTTTTTAAATCTCACCAAGTGATTTTGCAACATACAACTAGCTAGGTTTGCTGGTCTGACTTAAGTTATTGCCCCAATGTTCATAATTTAAATTAACAAAATTGTGTCTTTTTGACAACAAAAACTAAAACAACAAAAAATCGAATACAATACAATAAAATAAAAGTAAGACAATGCCATATGGTCCTGGGTATTTGGTTACATACATTACATCCAACGAGGTCAACAAGAAAAAAAAAAAAAAAGAATAGCAGTATGTTGCACTAACACCACATCTCAAGTTCTGTTAGCAATATACAGTACATTATATAGCATCAAGTAACACTGTCCTCTGCAAAGCCAGCATTCTGTATAAAAACATATTATGCTGTAACCCTGAACAAAAATGCTGGGTCTGTGAAGAGAGAATAAGCAGCCCCCTTCCTTATTTCACATAGATTTTGCTTTTCAATGAAAAGTTACAGGCAGCAGTCAACATGAGACAGAAATTATGTTTTTGTATTTTCAAAACATAAATGAGAAACATTGATGAGCAAGGACTAGTTATGATGTTTTGACAAAAACTTTTTTATAGGAACAATGTTTTATTTAACACTTTCCCATAAGCACCAAAAACCAACTCAAACACAAAGCACATGTATGGGAGAGGGTGCTCCGTGTAACTACCTCTATAGGGGGTCTGGGTGCATACTCATCCAGTATTATTATCCAAAATCTGCAATTTGGTACATTCTGGCCATGCTTTTTATTAGGGCCGTACAATTAATTGAAAATAAATCAAAGTTGCTATATGAACTACTGCAATTTCCAAATAGCAGATGCTGCAGTTAATTACTGTACATAAAAGAGGGGGTGTCCTTAAATAGATATCCTAGTATTTGAGCTATTAATGGTCCATTAATCTAGTACAATATTCATCACCCTTAAATGTACAGTATACTATAGTAAAGGGATTTTTTCCCCCCATATTTGTAGATCGAAGTCATATCTGACTATGCTAAATGTCATAAGGTAGTTAAAGTTGTGGAGTAAAACATTTAAATCGACTCAAATGTTTAAGTGAAGTAAGATCTTCACGGAAAACAAAGTAAGTTAATAATAAGAGTGTAGTGGTTTTACTTAATCCTTAATGATGTGTTTTGGTGAAACATGTACTTCCTCTGCTCATAATCAAGTAAATAGATTAACACAATATTAAGAACCTGTATCTCTTAGATACGGCCATGTAAATGAGAGTTTTCATGGGTTTAAGGCATATACAGTAATACATGCAACCATGTGTAAGGTCACAGAGTGGAGTGTATACTCAAAGAGTCATGCTTCATGGACTATATGTGAAGTCACACAAAGGGTGCATGGGTGAACATGATTCAATTTTTTGTTCCAGAGTGCAAATGAGGCCAGTGCAGTAAATCAGAATCTTACCACATGACAGTTGAAGCAATAATCTACTGTGCTGATGGAGGTACAGAATGATATGTTGACAGATGGAGGTATGTTGACACGACAGATGTCCTGTCCCAGGTCAACTCATCTGACAAATTCTCAAAAGTTCAATGTTCAATAACATTTAATAATATGGTTGTTGTCTTATTTCTTCTTCATAAAACACTACCCTTGCAGTTTTATAGATGCTTACCTTCCCCCATGTTGAGGAGCAAATAACATGTCCCAATGCATGAGTACAGATCCTCACAGATGTTGTTTTTTTTCCTTTAACACATTGCGTGCCAATCGCGTAGTTCTACGCAAAACTTAATAATTGCGCAGCGTGCCAGTCGCATAGTTTTTTTCTCGCAGTGACACATTTCATTGTACAGTAGGCCTCCCTCGCAGTGACACATTTCATTGTAGCACACCCGGATATGGATATATCCGTATCCAGAGATTTTTGTTCCCACCCGCCGACGCTCTAAAGCTTCCCCTAATCCGCTATTATCTCGGAGTTGTCTTTCTCCTCGCTGAACGCTGTTTAACAGAAACCGCGACTACTACAAAATGGAATGTCGCCGATTGAAACGGTCTTCTCTAGGCCACTCACACAGCTACCCTGTGTGTCTACAAACAGTTTAACGCACGATCATAAGGTATTTATGCAACACAAATCAGCCAGATTTGTTTTTCTCTCTCTCTCTCTTGGCTTTATGGAGTAGTACCTCTGGTGAAAGTGTTCCAATTAACACAAATAATGTTTTGATGACCATTTAGTAGGGTCATCTGTGGCACTTCCGTGACCGTGGAGAGCAATAAAGGTCAGTTTCTCAATGGATTTGTCATCTAAGAGGGTTATTATACACATTTAGCCAGGGTGTATTTTCAAAAGGGGCGGGGAAAATTTGTGAGAGACCAAAATCCAAAATGGCCTTTTAATGGTTTGACCTACAATGATGCACATTACATGGTTTCAGAGCTTATTTTGGTCAAGGAATACATATTTGGTGTTTATATAATGATTTGACCTATTGTTGACCTTCAAATGCAAGATGGCTGCCAATTATGAGCTCCAGAAGGTTTTTTTTCTTCTCAGAATCGTCACAGAGCCTTCTTATTAGGCTTTAATGAAAGCTCTGCTCATGATGAGTTGAATAATATGCAGTATAAGTACACAGAAGTAATCTCTGAGGTCAATAAAGTCAATGTTTGTGTGTAAACAACCCTTAGCAAAAAAATAGTATACTTCAAGTTAATTTTATTAAGTATACTTAAGTATAAGTATATGTATAGTAAGTATACTAATACAAATGTACTTGTAGTACACTAGAGAGTATACTTTTTTTTTGTGGCTAAATTGGAACATGTTTAGTTTAAAAAAGTATACTTTAAGGTCATATTGTAGTTTACAGAAGTATACTTTCAAGTATACCACAAGTACACTCATCTATATACTGCTAGTGTACTAGTTATATACTTCTAGCCCACGTTGTGGTTCATTGGAGTACACTTTAAAGTATATCCTCAGTAAACTACTAGTTTACTTGTAGTTATTACATTAAGTATACTATTTATGTACTTGTAAGTATACTCATCTATATACTGCTAGTGTACTAGTTATATACTTCTAGCCCACTTGGTGGTTCATTGAAGTACACTTTAAAGTATATTGTGGAGTATCGCTGGGAAACTTTTATTTTATTGTATTGTATTCGATTTTTTGTTGTTTTTGTTGTAAAAAAAACAAAAATGTTAATTTAAATTATGAACATTGAGGCAATAACTTAAGGCAGACCAGCAAACCTAGCTAGTTGTATGTTGCAAAATCACTTGGTGAGTTTTAAAAACTAACATGTTTCAGTTTAGAGACAAAATAAGCTGCTAACTCATGAGTCTTTGTTGTGACAGTTGACATCGGTCAATTGAAGAACTCCGCCCCATTCTCCATTTCATTGTCTTGCATTGGAGCTGAATCCACACATAATGTTCCAGATTTAACCTATTTGTTATATACCTAATTTGTTATAACCTATTCATTTATAGTGTGATAAATGAATTGATATGGTAGGCAGGCATTACTTTCGACAACAGTTAGAGCAGGGGTGGGCAGCATTTATTTCCAGAGGGCCATACTGACTTCGATAAAATGAGTGAAGGGCCACACATTGTACAATTGAATTGAAACTTGAAACACATTGTGCTGAATGATGTTAAAACTGCATGAATTTGGTAGACATGCCAGACTACTTTAGAATAAGGTCCTTGCTTTCACAACAAGAATGTTCATCAACAAAATGTTGATCTTTCATCATCTTTTTGTATCACTCTGGTGTACTCTGTACGAGGTTACAATGAAAAGATTACATAAAACAATCCACGTCAATGCCGTATCTTTATCTTATATGATATGCACCACTCCATAGGTCACTGATAAAACACATTGCATTCACATTGCATTCATTATATATGGACTCACGGCAGACTGTTTCACTGTTACATTAAAAACATAAAACATTTGAGTACATACGGATGGAGGAATGCAGATGTTCTCAAATGGCAAATATTAATTACTATTAATTGGAGTTAAATTAATTTGTCTCAAAACCATTAACATATGGCATATGACTTGGCGGGCCGGATTGAGATGGTCAAAGGGCCGGGTCCGGCCCCCGGGCCTTATGTTTCCCATGTGTGAGTTAGAGTATGAATTAATTAGTGAACATTAACGGCTCCTCCCCACACTCTCTCCCCAAACACACTCACCACGGACAGCATGGCAGAGAGGCCATGGTGGAGACAGTGAACTAGATTCAGTGAAATTATGTTTTACGCCCTGCCCTCAATGTATTTCCGAGAAAATAAATACAGGTTGAATGAATGCAAACTCAAGTTGATGTAAGTCTAACAAAAGTTTGCAAAATAAAGAGACAATCCTTTTTCTTTTCTTTTTTTATCCTACGATTTTGTAAACCATTTTTTTTCACCCAGTGCCAATTGCCTATGTCATCCTGGGCCCTACTTTCCCTCTGCCAGCCTGGGGAGATCCCAGAACTGAGCTCATGCCTCCTTCAATGTATGAGGAGCTAGCAAGCTGCTTCTCATCACCTGACAGGGGGGGGGGGGTTTCGCCGGTAGGACGTAGCGTGTGGAAGGAACACGTTATTCCAACCAGTTCCTTTGCCCTCCATCAGGCGCCCCGGCTGACCAGGGGGAGGCAGTATAGAGACCAGGATTACTGCATGTTTTTTGTGAGGGTACCTACTCTAAGGGACACGGGGAGAACATGCAAACTCCAAATCGTATTATCCTACAGTATTACCTTGAGAAAACTTTCTCTGTCTGCATCAGAGGCGCAGCCAGAACACTATTATAGGCTGGGCCTAGGCAGGAGCGGGTGGGCACACATGCACGCGCTAATTTAAATGTTTTGCCTTAATTTTCATAAAAATATTGACAGATGTCGCGATGCCCCATTGACCGCCTCCCGGCAAAACACTGAGGCCAGAATCAGAATCAGAATCAGGTTTATTGTCACATCACAGGTTTACAAGGTAAAAAAGGGGGTGAAATTCGTTTTTGTACATCGTTCCCATCGCAACGTCATTTCCATAGAAAGAAGAGGGGGAGGAAGAAGAGGAGTGGGGGGGGGGCAAGTGGGAAGGAGATCAAACAAGAGAACAACAAAGAGCCAAACAAGTTATCTACATATTTACAAAAGTACCTGGGATAAAAAATATGACTAAGGTGCCTGAGCATAGCAGCTATGTACCGTATTTTCCGCACTATAAGGCGCATCTGAATATAAGGCGCACCTGCAATAAATCAATAATTTTCATATATAGGGCGCACCGCATTATAAGGCGCATAGAATAGAAGCTACTGTAGTGGCTGGGGTTGCGTTATGCATCCACTAGATGGAGCTGCGCTAAAGAAAACCGTCAGATAAGTCAGTCAGTCAAACTTTATTAACAGAATTAATACAAACCAGCGTTCTTACAACACACATGAACCTAGACATGTAAGGTAGACCTTGTACCAGTGATATGTGCTGTCATGAGACTGTTATTTTTTTCTAATGCAAACTTCTAATAAAGTCTTCAATCAATCAAACAAACAACGGCTGTTTTATTTTTTCCCCAAGTACGGCCGTTTTATTTTTTCCCCAAGGTGTCGTCAGTGACGTAGTATTTTCGCGACACAGTGTATCTTTTACCAACAGCCAGGTATAACAGGTCGTGCAACTTTTTATGACGTAGTTAGTGCATCCATGGAGGGGAACATTTTTTCTCCAAGTACGGCTGTTTTATTTTTTCCCCAAGGTATCGTCAGTGACGTAGTATTTTCGCGACACAGTTTATCTTTTACCAACAGCAAGGTATAACAGGTAGTGCAACTTTTTATCACGTAGTTAGTGCATCCATGGAGGGGAACTTTTCCCTGATTCAGTAAGGGAAACACATGGAAACACACAGGTAAAAGAAACAGTCTGATACCGCTAGCTACGGTAAATCAAACGTTAGTGCAATCACAATATAGTAACTCTGGAAATAGTGCAAAGCAATAAAATTATAACAATAACTCAACGTTGTTCAAACGTTAATGTCCATATTCACAATATCTCCCACTCCCAGCCTTGTTCAGTTGTTAACACGTAAAAGAAACACGTAAAAGAAACACGGAAAGCTCACTTTTTCAGTTCATTCCCCATCAACGAATCCCTCGAATTCTTCCTCTTCAGTATCCGAATTGAACAGCTGGACGAGTACACGTACAGCATCCAACGTGCCCGGCTCCATCTCGTCAGACTCGTCAACAAATCCCTCGAATTCTTCCTCTTCAGTATCGGAATTGAACAGCTGGGCGAGTACAGGATCCAACGGCTCCATCTCGTCAGAGTCGTCATCCGAGGCGGTGTCGCTGCTGTTGTCCGGCAGGACAGTGCCAATTCCTGCCTTCCTGAAAGCTCGGACCACCGTTGAGACTGATATATCTGCCCAGGCATCCACGATCCATTGGCAGATAGTGGCGTATGTCGCCCGGCGCTGTCTCCCCGTCTTGGTGAACGTATGTTCGCCTTCTGTCATCCACTGCTCCCACGCAGTTCGCAGTCTAGCTTTGAACGCCCTGTTGACACCAATATCTAGCGGCTGGAGTACTTTAGTCAATCCACCCGGAATGACAGCAAGCACCGAATTAGTGTTTTTCACTTGTTTTTTGACACCATCGGTGATATGGGCGCGCATGGAGTCGTAGATCAATAGGGACGGCGCTGTGTGAAAAAAGCCACCCGGTCTCTTTAAGTAAATTTCTCTCAGCCACTCACTCATCTTTTCTTCATCCATCCATCCCTTCGGGTTAACTTTGATGAGGACGCCGGCTGGAAACTTTTCCTTTGGCAAGGTCTTTCTCTTGAAAATAACCATGGGTGGAAGTTTCTGGCCATTAGCCTGGCAGGCGAGAACTACAGTGAAGGATGACTTCTCATTCCCTGTCGTGCGTACATTCACCGTTCTGGACCCCGTTCTCTCCACAGTGCGGTTCACAGGAATATCAAAGGTGAGTGGAACCTCGTCCATGTTGAAGATGTGCTCTGGCCGGATCCTTTTTTCAGTGATCTTGTCTTTGCAGTATGTGCGGAAAGAGGCCAGCTTTTCTTGGTAATCCTGTGGCAGTTGCTGCGAGACAGTAGTTCGTGCGCGGATGGAGAGATTACGTCTTTTCATAAAACGAAAGCACCAAGAAGGCCCGCCTCTAAATTCATTGATGTCCATGTCATGTGCTAGCGCTGTTGCCTTCATTCGCAGTGTGACTGTAGAGACGCTTCTACTTGCTGCTCTCTGTTCAACAACCCACTGTTCGAGTGTGTCCTCTAATTGTGGCCATCTCGCTTTGTTTCCGCGGAAACTCTTTTTAGTCTTCTTTACTTGGCGCAGGTCATCTTGTTGCTTCCTCCACTTTCGTACCATTGATTCGTTGACGTTGAATTCTCTCGCTGCTGCTCTATTGCCATGTTCTTCTGCGTGACTGATAGCCTTGAGTTTGAACTCTGCGTCGTAAGCGTGTCTCTTCTTGACAGGTGCCATTTTGGGGTGTTTATACTGTACGTGGTTATAATGGTTTATACACACACAAGTGGTGTGGGACTGGAATTTGCGGAATTCGCGGGGTTCCCTGCTGTTACGCCCCTTGACTACGGTAGCCACAATTAACCAATATTGATACATACGGTGGCCATAATGCAGTGATGTTGCTAGGTTTTCAATGTAATGGGTCCCCAATTACACGTCTCCCCCCCTTCTATCGTTTTCTTTGATCTCCAATCTCCATATCTTCTATGTGTGTGTGACTGTGTACATTATATCCTAATGCAGTGGATCTCAATCCTTTCAGGCAGCGACCCCCCAAAATAATCATATTTGAACTGGGGACCCCCCACCCTGAGAAGCGCTTGGAATTAGGAGTTGAAGCATTTAATTTAGTTTAACTCAGTTCCACAGATACATAGTCAAAATAGCAGATCTACAAGGTCGTGTTTTTTTTTTTATCTACAAGCTCACAACGCCTTGCTTGTAGATCGCCTCTTTCTTATATTATTTCACAATTTTGACCGTATTTATAGTATAGTTTGTTGATTAGTTTGGATGCAGTAATAGTCTTTTTTCTTTTCTTTCTTGAGGTATTAAAAATATCTTAAAATTCCTTAAATTGTGACTTCACTGTCATCTGGGGACCCCCCCCCCCCCCCCAATCATGTGGGGACCCCCCTGGGGGTCCTGACCCACAGGTTGAGAACCACTGTCCTAATGTACATTCTATTTTGCTACTTGTTGTAGTCACAAACTCAGAATACAGGGTACAAACTACAATATAAAGTTCATAATAATAATATGAAAAAGATAATGTACACTTCATAGGAGCAGAGATAGATAGGAACTAAAGAACAACAACGCTTGTGTCGCACCGAAAATAACGATCTGAAAACAATGTGTCGCGCGTCGGTGTTTCGGCTCGCGGGTCGGTTTGGTGCGCGGCCCGCGGCTCACTTTGCTGCGCGGCTCGCGGTTTGGTGTGCGGCTCGCGGGTCGCGGCTCACTTTGCGGCGCGGATCGCGGTTCGGTCTGGTGCACGGCTCGGTTTGGTGCGCGGCTTGCGGCTGGCTTTGGGCGCGGCTCGGTTTGGTGCGCCGCTCGCGGCTCACTTTGCCGCGCGGTTCGCGGCTCACTTTGCTGCGTGGGCCATAATTAACCAATATTGATACATATATTAGGCGCACCTGGTTATAAGGCGCATCCGCACTATAAGGCGCATTAACGGTGCGCCTTATAGTGCGGAAAATACGGTATGTAAACTTTGATTATACTTATGGACGTTAAGGTGCTTAAAGGAAAGAAAAAAAGAGCACAATAAAAAGACACAAAGTCAGTGCGGCCAATACCCAAACGCAGCACAGCACAAGGTTCCAGGGGGTCCCCAGCAAAAGTAGTTAATATAGCATCACAATCATTTTAACCACTTTATCCATCTATATGTTGGCTATTGAAAAATAGCAGAGCTATTGAAAAATAGCAGATACAAATGTGATCATTTTGAATCAATTTGGAAGTCATTGACTTTAAAAGGTTTAAGAACCACTGATCTATACTTTGGTGAGCATCTCTGACTCGCAATTAAATTTAGTTTTATATGACTGACATTGTTTAGCAGCCTATACTGTTGACATCCTAGGATGAATTAATAACTGAAAGATGAAGTCAAAACTGGTGGCTTGAATAATCAGGGTTGAATTTTCCCGAGGGATAGGTTCATAGGTTTGGGATTTGTAGTGCATCAATTATTACACTGAGAAAACATAGGGCAGAACTAAGATGACTAGACTAGGACAACAAGAACTCAGTCACACTGTCTGTCAGTCAGTCAGGTAGGCAGGCACACACACACACACACACACACACACACACACACACACACACACACACACACACACACACACACACACACACACACACACACACACACACACACACACACACACACACACACACACACACACACACACACACACACGGCTAGATGCTAGATGCAGAAACAATAAAAGGTGTCAATGAACCAGCCTCCGCAACTCACTGATTGGATGTCAAAATGTAAATTGACCTGCCTCCCCCTCCCGCTGATTGGATGAGTCAGAGAATGAGCTATGCTGCCCTCAGAATAAATTGCAGTACCCATCAACTCCATGCACAACTTCAGCAACATTTCGGTTGTCAAGACTTCAACTCCTGTCATTGATATTTTAAGCATCTATACTTCTCAACTGTAACATTCTTCTCAAATTTTGTTCCAACTCGACAGGTAAGCTTTCTCATTATGAATATTTAGCATTAACTTAATAATAATAATAAAAATAAACAGGTTGCTACCTCACCTTTGTTAATCAATCTGTAGCGGAACAATATGGACAATATATCAATTAATGTTGATCAATAGGGACTTTTTTTAATCCCATTTAGATTTTTACACATGTTTTCTTCTTTTTTTAACCACACTTTACAGCGTCATATTGGGGCTATATTTTGATAGTAATCATTACTATAGAGTGTTTGTTCAGTAACAGGGGTCTCCATGTCTCTCCAGCTCTTTGATAAACAGAAAATACATTTTCGGGTAGATGACAAAATCTCAGCCAATCAGGAGATAGTTTATCTGCTTAATTTTGTATAGTGTTCCTGTTCCAATTGTGTCATCACTTCCAATTTCACTTGTTTAATCTGTCACCTGACTGAGTTCTCTATCCTGATTGGATACCATTGGTATCCTGACCTGAAAATGCATGTTCTGTTTAATAGAGAGGTGGAGAGACATAGAGACTCCTGTTACTGAACAAACACTCTATACAGCAATACGTACTATCAGAATAAAGAGCTATTTAACACTTATTTTAACCAAAGAAAATCACTTACCCTACCTTTATGTGGATGTGCTTATGAAAGCACATCCCTTCACTTTAGATCACTGGTGGGCATCATCTTGTTCCAGAGGGCTACTGACTTTGATAATGTGAGCGAAGGGCCAAAACTTTCAATTCAACAGTGCTGAATTATATTAACAAATGCATGAATTTGGAAGACACAAAATGCTGTCTCTTTTTTTTCTTCTTTACAGCTGTGTCACTCTGGTGTACTCTGAGAGGTTACAATGAAAATATTACTGATATCAAACAATCCATCGCCATGCACTCAACTTTTAAATGAACCTACTATTTTATATATTGTCTTATATGCACCACTGCACAGGCCACTGATGAGACACCACTATTTTGTATGTTAAATATGGACTCTATATGGAGGCAGACAGTTTTACAATTATAATAAACATTTGATCAGGTATGGACTCAAATTGTAAATACTAATTGTCAATATTTGGAATTCAATTCAATTAATTTGCCTCAAAATGTTCTGCCTTTTTTACATGTACTATATGTATTGTATATGCACTGTGTGTTGCCCATGTGTGCTTGGCACGGGAAGCATTGGTTCCCTAAAGATACTTACTTATTTACTATTTAAGCAAGTCGGCCTAACCGCGTATGTCATAAGTTATTTTAAAAAGACAATACCATCGAACACCCCACGTAAATCCTTGTATCTTTATCCCCTGCTTCACAGTGTACTGATGCAGTTATTGTAGCATATTTTCGAAAACAGTTTGGAGATATATATTTGTAATTGAATCCGCAATACATCTGTCATTCTCTTTTGTAGAATGGGCAACGCCTCAATCACCGTTAACTACCCAACCAGTCTGCACCAAAGTCTCCCCAAAGGCCTGGAGCATGGCAAGGTAGTGGAATCAAGTCCCGGCAAGCTGAAGTTGGAGAAGTGTGACGGCGCTGCGGTGGGCTGTGGTGGCTGGGTTCAATTCAGGAAGAGGGATTCATCTGCAAATAATGATTACTCTGAGCTTTACTGCTATAATAATTACAAGGGAGTACATCAAGGACAGGCCATATGGAACAACGACAAGAACAATCTAAACCTCAATCTTGCGCACAGATGGGCTGATTCTGAGCTGATTATCGACATCAACTTCTAAAACAACCAATTCTCTGTTTCTTTCTTCTTTTTTTCTTCTCCCCCTGCTTTACTCCCCCTCCTTCATTCCTACTTGCACTCATACCTAATATTCATGATATGCTTGATGTAATATTGATCTACTTCTGAATTTTGCTTCATGAATATCACTGATATTTCACCTGGGAACCCCTTTTACTTTATGGCAAGGAAGGTACAGAGCATTGGCTGCCACTTAATGCTGTAACAACTTCAATAAAGCAGTACAGATCTTACAGTGTGTGGGTTATTGGTCTCATAGTGAATGAACGATTAACGGTTTACAAGAATGAAAGGAGAGACATGTAAAATATGCATCCCTTGTATTTCCAAAGTAGTTATACACATAAGAGGATATTTTATCTGTAGGTATAATCCTAAAGCAGGGGTGGGCAGCATTTATTTCCAGAGGGCCATACTGACTTCGATAAAATGAGTGAAGGGCCACACAATTGAATTGAAACTTGAAACACATTGTGCTGAATGATGTTAAAACTGCATGAATTTGGTAGACATGCCAGACTACTTTAGAATAAGGTCCTTGCTTTCACAACAAGAATGTTCATCAACAAAATGTTGATCTTTCATCATCTTTTTGTATCACTCTGGTGTACTCTGTACGAGGTTACAATGAAAAGATTACATAACACAATCCACGTCAATGCCGTATCTTATCTTATATGATATGCACCACTCCATAGGTCACTGATAAAACACATTGCATTCATTATATATGGACTCACGGCAGACTGTTTCACTGTTACATTAAAAACATTTGAGTACATACGGATGGAGGAATGCAGATGTTCTCAAATGGCAAATATGAATCACTATTAATTGGAGTTAAATTAATTTGTCTCAAAACCATTAACATATGGCATATGACTTGGCGGGCCGGATTGAGAAGGTCAAAGGGCCGGGTCCGGCCTCCGGGCCTTATGTTGCGGCCCCTTGTGTGTCCTAAAGGAAGAGTATATCAACAGCATTTGGGAGGTGAAGAGAAGGCCAGAGTGATGAGCATGAAACTGGACATAGAAGGGCTGATGATAAATGTCATCAGTGCATATGACCCACAAGTTCATCTAGAAGAGTTCTGGGGTCAGCTTGATGAAGTGGTAGAGGAGATACACAAGGGGGGAGAGTGGTGATTGGAACATACCTCAATGGACATGTGGGGGAGGGGGACAGAGGGGATGAGGAGGTGATGGGTATATGGTTTTAAGGAGAGAAATTAAGGACAGGTGGTGCTGGACTTTGAGAAATGAATAGAAATGGCTGTTGGGAACACCTATTTCAAGAAGAGGGAGGAACACAGGGTGACATATACGAGTGGAGGCAGGAGCACACAGGTGGACTACATTTTATGTAGGAGGGCTAGCCTGAAAGAGATCGGAGACTGTAGTTTAAATACCTGGGGTTAACTATCCAAGTATTCGGGAGTATAGAAGAGAAGTGAAGAGGAGAGTGCAGGCAAAGTGGAAGAAAGTGTTATTTGTTAGTTATTTGTGACAGAAGCCTTTGGTGTTGTCCATTTCTTGAGGGCACAAAGGCCAGATACCAGGGCAGGAAGGCCATTAAATAAAAATTTTAGTCCATTGAAATAATTAATTGAATTTAAGGGTTGAGAGTGATTTTAAATTTAATATGTACACTATCTGCAGTGAAAAAAAAAAAGTGGTATTTACAATGATCCTTGATCCATACACAAATACAAGTCATTGGATTGGTTTAAAGATGGGGTCACAGGGGAGTTAAGAATTCAGAATCTCAACAAAAGACACTGGTGTCTACATGATAAGAAAGAGGCACTGGTGTCTATTGACAAGAAATAGACAGAGGAGAAACTGGTACAGTCAGCTGGGGCATTAAGGACACTGTGGCCTCAGGGCATGCCATTTTTTGAGGGGCACAAGGCCACAAGGAATGAGGGGGCACAAGGCCACAAGGAATGATTCATTCTGTGTGTAACCCTTTAGTTATTACAGGCAGGGTATAGGACTAGTTACTAGGTTCGAAAAGAGCAGTAGGCTATCACGGAAGAATAATTTAGACCACAGACCATGAGTAAGGTTTTATAGTAGCCCGACGGCTTGTATTAACAACAAATAAAAATATGAATGGCAGACGCACAAAACAATAACAATCACATAAAACAAAAGAAAACCAACTGTGCTTAGACAGTTTAAGTGTCATAGATAAGTACCTCCTTTTAAACACCCCTATGAAAACACAGGTTAACAGGTAAGTCTTATTTTAGTCTCTATTTTAGTTTCCCCTTCAGGTTTTAGATCTATTTTATCTATCCTTTTCAGGTTTTGGTTCTAACTAAGATAAGTATAAACTAAGTTATTCCTCTTTTAGGTTCATGGTAAGTATTAGTTTTTAACCAATGTAATATACCTTTTTATCAAATCAAAATACCTTCTGGTTCACCTTAAATAAAAGTACAATCAATGTATTAAAAATCTCTCTAATGAATAAAATAAAATCACAATATCAATAACCACATGAACTTATTAATAACTATAAATGTCCATTTACAGGTCTTAAAAGAATGAAATGAAAGTGTGGCTCAAGGGTTCAGTGAGTCCATCTGAGTGTGTAGTGAATGACAGTGTGACTGTGAAGTTCACTGAATGTCCATCCAGGTATGGGTAGGTGTGTGCAGTGCAAGTGGCTAGCACTGTGAGTCTCACTGTGTTGCTGCAGTGATGTGAGATGAGTAGTGTTGAGTCCTACCACACTACCACGTGCTCAATTTCTGTTTAAGGGTTCTGCTTTGAGATCTTGATCCGTAGTATCTTGGGTAGCTCGCCATCAAACTTCATCCATGGAAGTGATATGCCAATATCACTTGAATCAAACTCCAATAAAAGCAAAAGACCTGACCAAGTCAGTGTTCACTGAATTCACAGAGATTCAGGATCTAATGTTTCAGGATCAAAAGCACTCTTGTCTCAAAAAGAGATGGAATCAACCAAAAAATATCACATTCATCACACTTGTCTTTTCATCACACTTTTTCTCTGTCTTTCTAGCTGTTTGTTTAACAGGCTCCTGTCTCATGTTCTTTTCAGAACATTCTGTGCTCTGCAGCATGTGATTAGCTGAATCACATCACCTGGCTGGTGTGGACTTCAACGAGCAGTCTATTAATTGAGAAACATCATTGGCCAATTACTTCATTGGCTAGATCAGAGCACCTCACAGGGCTCTTAAAGAGACAGTAACAAGTGGATGAATGTGAATCCAGACTGAATACATGAAATAAACCCATATTACCATACTCTGTGTAGTAAAATAGTTTTGGACAATCCTATTTAGTTTTCATCTTTAAAGCTCTTTTGTAGAGGTTTGGATATTTTATTTGGTTTATCTCCTAATTCCATTTCTGCTTAGATCCTTGTTTTAGTGACTTGGCTATTTTGACCTGGGTTACACCCTCCCCCCTTTACCCTATGCAAGTCCCTTTGCATAGTACTAACAGGTTGAGGTTGCAGCGTTATGATTTGGGGCAGGTCAATGTAACTGGGTTCTGTGAGTGAGCTGGTGATAGCTGTGCTCAAACTTTGGAACAGGGAATTGACAATAGAGACCAATGGGTTCCCAAGTTCAGGGTAGGTTAATCTCTTGGCATTCTCCCTTTTTCTGGTAGATCTTCTCAGTGTTTGCTCCATTTCACTTTGATCTCTCTCTGTCACTTCTGGATTTATAGGGTCCTCTTCCTCTGGCATGGCCAGATTCGTAACTTCATCCGTTTCCAACATGTTCGGGTCTGTAACTTCTTCTGTCTCCACAGGTAAGTTTACAGCTCCATCGGCTTCAACAAGTCTTTCCATGCTTGTATCCAGCAGGATTTCAGGTAAGTCATCAGCATCAGCTGCAACTGTTTCATTTTTTCTTTCCACAGGTTCATTGGATCTCCTTTCAGGTACGTTTTCTTGTATACTTTCTTCTGTTGCAGGTACAGATTCCATTCCAGGTAGGTATTCTCTTCCCTGCAGTGAGAATTCATTATCAGGTAGGTCTTCAACAGCATTCTCTGGAGCATTATCAGATGTTGGCTCTGTATTTGAACCAGTCTGCTCAACAGCGGGATGCGTTGTAGAAGATTGTTCTTCTGTACTGTCTGTGATTTCATTTTCCTGAGTGAACCTTGTGGTCTCCAGAATGGGATCTGGAACATAATGTGCCAAATAGTCATCCTCATCCTCTGAGTTGACTTCTGGTTGTTCAGGCTCAGGATCAGGATGCTGGCGTGTGGCTGGTCGTTTGGGTGTTTTGCACACAACAGGATCCTCTTCTTCAACTGTTGGTAAGAAACCACAAGGCAACAAGAGGTCTCTGTGCAATGTTCTTTGGGGACCATCTTTATTTTCTGGCTTGACTGTGTAAACTGGGAGGTCTCCTGCACGGCTTACAACAACATGCACAACGGCTTCCCATTTATCAGCCAACTTGTGTTTCCCTCGTAGTCGCAGGTTTCTTACGAGTACACGGTCACCAATGTCTAGGGTCGATTCAGTGATACGTCTATCGAACCTGACTTTGTTCCTTCCAGCTGTTTTGGCAGCATTTTTTGAAGCTAGTTCGTAAGTCTCTTGAAGATGTGTCTTCAAAGCATGGACATATTCTGAGTGAGATTTTCCATGACTTTTATTCAGAGGTATGTTGAATGCGAGGTCAATAGGTAAACGA
The DNA here is from genome assembly GCF_963280865.1 of Gymnoscopelus braueri. Taxonomy (NCBI): domain Eukaryota; kingdom Metazoa; phylum Chordata; class Actinopteri; order Myctophiformes; family Myctophidae; genus Gymnoscopelus; species Gymnoscopelus braueri. The sequence continues at coordinate 48,050,793 of NC_137615.1, forward strand.
GGTTGCTGTCCAAACATCAACTCGTATGGCGTAAATCCTGTGGTATCATGCTTTGTACAGTTATAAGCATGTACTAAAGGCTTTACAAAATCTTTCCAGTGTTTCTTCTCTTGATCTTTGAGTGTACCAAGCATACTTAAGAGGGTACGGTTAAACCGCTCCACAGGGTTTCCCCTTGGATGGTATGGTGTGGTTCTGATCTTATGAATTCCCATGATCTCACAGAGCTCCTTGATCGTCTTGGATTCAAAATCTTGTCCCTGGTCACTGTGTAACTTTTCAGGAATTCCATAGTTAATAATGAAGTGTTCCCAGAGGCACTTGGCCACAGTTCTGGCCTTCTGATTGGGTGTAGGAACAGCCACTGCATATTTTGTGAAGAAGTCGGTAATCACGAGGACATCCTTGGTGTTGCTGCGGTCTGGCTCTATGGAGAGGAAATCCATACAGACCAGCTCGAGTGGTCTGGTAGCCTGGATGTTGACCAAAGGTGCTGCCTTATGTGGCAATGCTTTGCGGTGCACACAGCGACTACATGTCTTGACTTTCTTCTCTACGTCAGCAGCCATTCTAGGCCAAAAGAACCGGGACCTTGTAAGATCAAGGGTTCGGTCAATGCCGAGATGACCCATGTCATCATGGACACTCTTCATAACCATGCTTCGTAATTCCTCTGGCAGGACCAGCTGGTAGTGGACTTCCTCACCAACTTGCCTCTTACGATAGAGAATTCCGTTCTGTAGCTCAAGTTTATTCCATTCTCGCATGAGGATAGGGAGTTCAGGGAGTTCCTTCCTCACAGCGGGAGGCAATGTTTCTCCTGATTCAAGCTGGAAGATAACTTCTCGAATAGCAGGATCAGCTCTCTGTTTCTGCTTTATCTCTTCTTCCGGTATGTTGGGAAGGACTGGAAAACCTTCATAATACTCAAAACTGTCTGGGATAGCTTCAGCAGACATGGACAGAGACTCAACAAGTGGAATGTAGGGGCAACTGTCGTCATTGTCCATAGCTGGACGAACTAAGTGTTTGTCAGTGATTGCACTAACCACCTCTTTTGGGACAAGAGTGGACTCATCACACTCAGGTAGGTGATGCAAGGTAAACTGACGAATTCGCTCTTGTTCTTTCTGAGAGACATGGTCATTGGTAAGTTCACCATGGGGACGACGTGAAAGACCATCAGCGTCCTGATTACTCTTCCCCGCTCTATACTGAAGCTGGAAATCGAATGTCGACAGTGCAGATAGCCACCGATAGCTTGTAGCATCCAACTTGGCCGTCGTCAGCAGGTAAGTTAGGTGGTTGCTATCTGTGATCACTGTGAAGGTGTTTCCATACAAGTAGTCACTGAATTTTTCGGTGATACACCATTTGAGAGCCAAAAACTCAAGTTTGTGAGCTGGGTAGCGGGCTTCAGTTTTTGATAACCCGCGACTGGCAAAGGCAATGACACGCATTTCTCCTTCTTGCTCTTGGTAGAGTGCAGCTCCTAAATCAGTGGTACTTGCGTCCGTGTGTAATCTGTATGGCCGCTTCGGGTCAGCAAACCCTAATATAGGGGCAGTAGTGAGCTTGTCAATGACTGTCTCGAATGCATGTTGACAGCTTGCTGTCCATCTTCCTCCGAAAGGCTCTTTCGGATGGAAGTACTTGTTATTGTTGTCTTTGACTCTGCAGCTCTTCCTGAGTGGTGGGTACCCTGCAGTAAGGTCATTCAGGGGTTTCACGATCTTAGAGTAGTCCTTTATAAATCTTCTATAATATCCGGAAAACCCTAAGAATGAGCGTAATTCTTTGAGATTTCTTGGACTTGGCCAGGTCTTTATGGCTTCAATCTTCTGTGGGTCTGTTTCAACACCATGCTGTGAGACAACATGTCCCAGGTACCTCACTGACGTTTGGAAGAACTTGCATTTTTCCAAGGAAAGTTTCAACCCGTACTCCTTCAGACGACTGAGTACATGGAGTAGTCGTTTTTCATGCTCTTCAAGGGATTCTGAGAATACAATCAGATCATCGAGAAACACGAGGACTTCTTTTAAGTTGATGTCTCCCATGCAATTCTCCATCAGCCGTTGAAATGTGCTGGGAGTATTAGTAATACCCTGGGGCATCCTGTTAAACTCCCAGAACCCCAATGGACATACAAAGGCTGTCTTGTGTTTGTCTTTCGCGTCTACCTCTATCTGGTAGTACCCTGACTTAAGGTCCAATACAGAGAACCACCTTGAACCGGTGAGGGCAGAGAAGGTCTCCTCCAGATTGGGCAGAGCGTAGGCGTCCTTGATCGTTTTCAAATTCAATTTCCTGTAATCAATACAGAGCCTGACATCTCCATTTTTCTTTCTTACAACCACGATGGGTGAGGAGAAGGAGGACTCTGATTCACGGATTACTCCTGATTCGAGCAGCTCTTGCAGATGTCTTCGCACAGCATCAAGATCGTGTGGATGTATCGGACGAGGTCTTTGTTTGAAAGGTGCTTCGTCACTTAACTTCTGATGTTTTACTTTGCTTGTGTTACCAAAGTCCAAATCATGTTGTGCGAATACTTCTGGCATGGTACACAATTTTTGGGAAATTCTCTCTTTCCATTCAGCTGGGACTGGAGAATCAGAGAAGTCAAAACGTAGCTTTAAGCTTTCAGGTGACGTAGAAAGGTTCTCTGATGATACTGGATCAGTGGAGTTCTGTTGGTTGGGGACAACTTGCTGCAAGGCATGAAGTTCAGCTATGACACTCTTTGCAGGAATTTCAATGTCATGCTGGGTTTCATTGCGTAGCACAACAGGTAATGTCTGTGATGGTTTTTGAGGTAGGGTGAGTAAGCAGCTCGTTACTAGCACTCCTCCTGGCAAGGAAGATATTGAAGGTGGCTCCAGTACAACCCACCGGTCTGGAGTTTGACTCTTGATGCGGACTGACCCTTCAAGGACAAGGCTCTGGCCAGCAGGAATAACTGCAGACATCTTACCAGGTATCCTCACCACTCCCATGTTACTGTTCACTTTCTGATTGTGTCTATGTTCAATAATCTTCAGAACAGCCCTATAGCCATAGGGAAATGATTGAAATTCAACATCACTGGTCTCCTTGTATTTCTCATATACCAAATCCAAGGCATTTGTGCCTATCAACAATGTGGACTGTGCATTAGCACGCATGTCTGGGACAATCAGTGCAAGAGTGGACACTTCGATTTCAGAACCAAGGAAGTCTTTTGGAAAGGTGATGTCTGCTTCTATGTAGCCTAAATAGGGCACAGTCTGACCATTTGCAGCCTCTACCTCTAGCAGGTTGTTCAAAGAATGGATTTTCAAGTTAGAGAGATTCTGCTCATAGAATGACTGCGAAATCGTGGTCACTTGTGATCCTGTATCAAGAAGACAATTGCAAGTCTTCCCTTCAATGCACACTTGAGCAGTGCTCTTGGCTCCAATTAACCCCTTAGGTATCTGTACAGTATTGGACTTGGTATGTTTTTTCTTGATTCTGTGTTCAGCATCAGTTGTGGGACTGATTTCAGTGACGTCAGCTCTTATTTGTCCCGCAATAAGGGCTGCATCTAGTTTGAAGAATCCGCGTGGGCTGAACTGTTTTGACTTTCCCATGCAAGCTGTTTTTCTTTTAGTTGCTTCCTCTTTGATGCAACCAAGGAGGGCTTTGGTTCATCGTCACAGTTTGTTTTGATATGGCCGTCCTCGCCACACTGAAAACAATACCAAGGCCTTGGTTTGTTAGTTTTCTTATTGCTCGTATCAGTGTGGTCGGACTTCACTTTCTCGGCTTTGGAAGATTCAGGCGGTTTAGTAACAGCAGGCTTGGAAGCTGCTTTCTGGGATTTCTGAGGTGTCGGAGCCAGTCGTGCAAGTTGAGCCTGCAGATCGGCTATTTGTTTTTTCAATTTGTGTGTTTCAGACTTGGGCTCAGAGGTACCACCTCTTTGAGTTGTGCCTTCTTCTTCACCACATGTAAACCATGTGTTCTGAACGTGGGAATCTGCACGTTTCTTGGTACCAAGATGCTGTTTCATGCGGCAGGCTTTTGAAGCTTGTTTGTTCTCCTCTGTACGAATGAGAAGGAGTAATTCTGCAAATGAGGGCAGTGGTTTTCTTTTCTCCAACTGCAGATCGGATATCAATGCATTTGCCCAACACCCTCTACAGAACTGCTTCAAAAGATGTTCGTCCAGTTCACCTGCAGTAACACCACCTCTCCGGAAGGCAGCACTCAAAGTGTCTTTCAATCGGTGCAGGTAAGTGGATGGTTTCTCATCTGGGTCTTGCCATGTGATTAGGAACTTGGTAAAGAGGTCCTGACCGTCCTCAACAGTACCAAAAGCTGAATCCAACAGCTCCAAGTACGCTGAGGGCAAAGCGTCAGGTTTCAGGTGTCTTACAACATCAAGAGCAGGGGATGACAGACTTTCAAGGATTTTTCTCGCCCTGTGCAGGTCTGACAGATGTGGATCGTTAAGGATAAGTTCAACAGTAGTACGCCAACTCTCATAATCAGCTTCATTGGCAGGACGTGGGCAGCGTCCTGAGAAGACTCGGAGCCTTGAGGGCATGTGTGCGTTTGATGCTGCACCTTCACTTCTCACAATGTGTTCTACTACTACTCTCTGCAGTTCAGGTGGGTTGAGATCACCTGGTGACATAGTTGGTGGTTGACGTGCATCAGGGAATGACCATGATGATGACTGGGCAAATTGTGGAGGAGTCTGAACAGATTGTGATTGGATAGTACGCATGGGACTGGCGCTTGTTTCAGATGATTCTGCTACGTGTTGATGTTGCTCATGAGACATTTTGGAGTGTTCCATGTCACTTGGGGTCTCTGAATCACTTGCGGTGACTGACTCACTGATGCGAGAGAGTTCCCTTTTAAGGACAGATTCAAAGTCTTTGCCAGTCAGTTTGGCTATATCCTTCAGCTCTTTGAGGTAGGTATCAGTCGCTGTTCTACTGTAGACACTGCATAGGGCCTTGACTCGGAAAAGTACTCCTTCAGTTTTACATTGAAGACTAAGGGGCAATAGGGGCGTAAGTGATTCCATAGCTGAACCGCTTGAATACTCAACTATGGTTTGACCATCAAAGTCTGACTGGGGATCATCAATTTTGATTTCTCTTTCAAATTCGCCATGTTGCCGTAGAAAGTCAAATACTTCTTTGTCTGCAACAGTATTAGTCAACCGACTGACTATTACAGCGTTGGGGATTTTCACATTTGAAGTTTGTATTATCTCCATTCTCAATTACTTGAAGTTTATACAACCTAGCTATATTAATGGTCTGTGGTTTCTAACTATTTATTTGGCAATTACTACTCCTGGCTAGCTCGCCAAGAATGATGTAACCCTTTAGTTATTACAGGCAGGGTATAGGACTAGTTACTAGATTCGAAAAGAGCAGTAGGCTATCACGGAAGAATAATTTAGACCACAGACCATGAGTAAGGTTTTATAGTAGCCCGACGGCTTGTATTAACAACAAATAAAAATATGAATGGCAGACGCACAAAACAATAACAATCACATAAAACAAAAGAAAACCAACTGTGCTTAGACAGTTTAAGTGTCATAGATAAGTACCTCCTTTTAAACACCCCTATGAAAACACAGGTTAACAGGTAAGTCTTATTTTAGTCTCTATTTTAGTTTCCCCTTCAGGTTTTAGATCTATTTTATCTATCCTTTTCAGGTTTTGGTTCTATAGGATATTTTACAAGCTACATGTCACATAGAACATAATGTGTGTGTCCCACTTATACATGTGACTAGGCATGTGCAACAGCCATGACATCATTCCATAGGTTATTAGGTCCCATGTATGCATACAATTGTATTATGCAGGTTATTAGATTAGATCGAAACAGTATGTCCCATGTATGCATACAATTGTATTATGCAGGTTATTAGATTAGATCTAAACAGTATATGAGCAGGCTACAAGCTGCTGGTCGACAGACAGACAGCCGCGAGATTCTCCACGATTCGACCAACGGACAACATCTCAAGTTTTGACCTGACTGTCTCCTTCCTTGACTGTAACAATGATGGAAGCTAAATAAAACTACGCAACTGCTCATCAACTTTGATCCTCTGAGTCCGAGTTCATCTTTTTCTACAAGCTGTTGATAATAACCAATAAGCTGTTGAAAATAACCCATATCTTGGCGAACCAGCGATCGACACTTTTTGCGACGACGGGACAAACACACGTTGATGACATCTGGACGGAAGAGCAGACCGCAGCCAGACGTGCCGGCAGCAAGAGACGACAGGGATTGATCACCCTGCATCCCGCGCTGCGAGTACTGTCACCCCCGAGGCAAGGTCTGCTTAAATTTTTGTCGTTGCAATTTAAACGCACCTAGAACTGTGAACTTGGGTAACGGAGGGATAAATTGAACTGAGCAGTCTGACAAATTTAAGAATACATGTACATGATGATAAATGCATGAAGTAAGTGCACTATACTTCTTATGCTGTACTCTGGTACTGCTGTTTGGACAACTTAAAAATAAAAAGAAAGAGTGAAATAAGTACTGCTGTTTGGACAACATAAAAAGACAGAGAAATAAATACTTCTGATAAATCAGCACTTGAAGTGAAGAGGAGCACTCGCATGTCAGCACAAAGGGGCTGTTGTTTGGGTTTTAATTAAATTAGGTCATGACATTTTAGCAGAAAATGCTGTAGTTTCGGTCCCAAATCACTAATAAGTAATTAGTAATTACATGCTGAGAATGCTGACAAGTCTTTGAGCCTGTATAGTATTAATAGGGACGCCTGTTATTCTTGGTTCTAATGACTAAAGTACTGGTTGATATTAAATGATATCATAGTTTGGAAATGTGGAATAGAATTTCATGAGTGTACACTCCGTTACGTGCGCCGGCCGTGCTTTCTGTGAGTGATGTGTTTTGTGTGTTTCAAATTGAATATAAAAGTTTTAGTGATATTGTCAATGATGTACCCTGATAGCGGGTCTATTTATAATAATAATAACAATGATTGCAGTGTGTTCCGACCTAAAACAAGGGCTGCAGTCACATACGTGCAGCACATAGAGTATAGATTACTTTTGTGAAGGGATTACTAGACCCTCTCCTCCGTGCTCCGTGTGTCCGTTATTGTAACCTCGTATCTCCGTCTCTCCCTATTGCTCCAAAAGAGGAGGGGAGAACGGGAGCGGAGAGACAATACACGCTTTGTGTAACTCGGGAATAGTGGATGTGCAGCCTCATTAACTTATCTGCTATTTTTGAGGGATTTTGCAGACTTGTAGATCTGCTGTCTTGGGAATCTCGCAGATCTTTAATGACTGCATGATTTTCCCAACACAGAGAACAAACATGACTTTAGGGAAACATTTTATGCTTTGTGTATGATTCACTGACATTGTGGATGCTGAATTGGATATAACAGCTCTCATTCACCGACATTATGAATGCTGAATCGGATATAACGGCTTTCATTCACTGACATTATGAACGCTGAATTGGATATGACAGCTTTCATTCACTAACTTTATACCTGCTGGATTGAATATAACCGGCTTTAGTTCCTGTTAAAATGTATGAGCGGCTGTTACGTGTGGTCTGAAGCTGATTCAGCACATAGTGACACCCCCCCCCCCCCCCCCCCCACTCTCTTTCTCTCTCTACCTCTTAATGAAGTTTGTTGTCTTTGTTCCACTAATTATATGTTTCCGGCAGGGACCCCACCCTGCTCTCTCTCTCTTATTGAGTTACTTTAGAATGACGACATGTGAGGCTGATCTCATTGTAACCTCATTATTTTGCGCTGTGTCTGAGCTCTCATAGGTTCGGAAGCAGACCTGGTTCAGGGACAGCCCACTTGGAGGTCGCACCCCCCCTTGGCTGACGTCTAAATACAGCTGACTGACGTCTGGATACAGCTGACTGCCTGCTGTCTGCTGCACTTTCGTGTAAGATTATACACGCCCTCACACACACGTCATTAACTATCGGGCAGATTAACAGGTTCTCAGCAGTATCTCACTCATTTTATCCAGCGGGGAGGGGTGTTTAGGCTGCATTCATTTGACCTAATGTATTGACCAGTGAAACACTGTTTCATTGTCTTCCTGAGTGGCAGATTACTTCATTGTTTGTTTATTTGATCACATTGTTCATTGCTTCATTAATTACTCAGTACATCAATTAATAATTAATAATAATAATAATAATAATAATAAATACATAAATTATCTAAAAAAAAAAAGAGGGGAAGAAGCAGCCTATAGTATGCTTTTGGAAACACTATATTTCTGCCATCTTCTAGTAACTTCATAAATGAAGCAACTTAATAAATTTCTTATCTTTGCATTTTAGTTATCAATAAGTGAAGTAACTTAATAAATCTTTGTAACGTAATAGAGTTCAGTACCTTTGTGTATTTAAAGAAAAATCTTTATCAGCTTACATTTATAATCGAGATCCTCTTTGACGCTGTGTGAGTGTGACCCTGTTTGATTGCATGACTAAAAGTTGCAGGACTTTGAAACTGACCGGGAGAGACAGTACGCTGTTTGTTATTTTTGCTCCAACAACCATGGCCAAGTGAGGTTTCCTGCGTGAAATTCCTCCGGGACACATATCCTTGCCAAGGGTCAATACCTGAAGTTCAATGGTATACCTTCAGTTTCTGTTACTGTGTTTGAGTTGAGTACAACAGCCCAGAACAGGAATTGTCGGGTGTTTAAAAAGCCAGTCGTGGGGAGTGAAGACTTAGGCAAGTTTAGGTAGTTTAGTTTCTGCTAGGCAGTGTATATAGGTCGGCATTTTCGGGTCCTGTGATAGGTCAGCAGTCTAATACTGAGTTTCTAGGGAACACACACACACATCTTAAGCGTGTCATTCAGAAGTGGATCTCCGCCAGATTCAATAATGAGTCAAACGACGCCGGTTGAGCAAGTCCAATCAAGATATGAACATATCTCAGATATTGGTAAATTTTCTGAGAAATGGAATAAACGTTGGCCCCAGTTACTTCAGCCATGGCCGATCGAGGGAACGTTCGACCTCGATGTCATTAAAACTTTAAAATTTTTGATTGACACTTATAAAATGAACCAGACTGGCAAGAAACGTGTAAAAAAACGTACACAGGAGATTATCGCGATTAAAGCCTTTCAGAAAACTGCTGAGGCAAAATTGAAAACCCAGGACAGACCGCGTCCTGGCGAAAAGGAGCTGACTGAAACAGCCTTCTCACTGTTTCCTCCTCCGTATAATAAGAATACTGGCATTTATCCTGTTCTTACTGCAGAGGGTAATTATGAGACAAGAGATGATCATAATAAAGTCCTTGAGAAGGGCAGGGCCAAGACGGTTTTGGAAACATTACCAGACAGGCCTGGAACCGGTGGTACTCCTGAGAGGTACCGACAGGAGGATCATAGGGTCGGAGGCTATGATTCCCAGATCAAAGATATTTTAGCAAAAGCTGAACAGCGTGGAAAACTTACACGCTCTAAAGCTTCATCTAAACAGGTGAGTACTGTGCCAGACTGCTGCGACGATGAGGAGGCAGACTGGTCTCAGAAACCAGGCAAACCAGGTACTAAACCAGACACTTCATCAGTCAACGCCACCCCGAGAAGCTATAAAGATATTCCAAGTGATTTGGAAAAATTAACTCGAGACTTACGTAACGTAAGCAGCATGAAACGCCAGATCATACAGGATTTAGACTCAGTAGAAGAACACGAGAAAAATGGGGACCTGGAAAAAACCCTGTTGAACGAGTTAAGCATGGTTGAGATACAGGAAAAGGAACTTCAAACAGACAAAGACCAGCTAGAAGGGGAAATGGGCCAACGTTATCCGTTGCGGTCTAAGCAGAATTCGGAATCTGCTCCTTCCGGGCACTATTCTGTACTTGGTCCTTCTCTTTCTCTTCCAGTGATTATACGCGGGAATGAATTAAACTACAAGCCAGTCGCCCAATCAGAGCTGGATTCGTGGACCTCCAAGTTGCCTTCTATTACAGAGGGTGCTCATGCTTGGCTTTCGAAATTGGATGAACTTTTTACTGGAATTAATCCAGCTATGGCAGACTTCAAACGCCTGCTTATGGCCCAAATCGGGCGATCTTCTTTGGCTCGTGTCTTTGACAGGGCCGGCCTCGGACATTATGTCAATACAGCTGTTTTCGATGCGGAATTCTTTTCGGCATACAGAGGGCGTTTGGGCCAGGTATTGCAGGAGATGTATCAAACTAACATGCATCCGAATAGTATCATAATCAATTCCTTGGGGGACAATGAGAACCCCCGCGCGTACGTGGCCAGATCATATCAACAATGGCGGGATATCGTTGGGAAGAATCCGGAGGACAATCAGATGGAAGAGGCCATATTAAGGGAGAAAATTCAGCAGGGACTACCTAGACAGGTCAGATGTAAATTGGATGAAATTGTTGGACTACAGTCCATGACTCGCAACGTGTACACTGACAACTTGGCACACCATATCGAGAGTGTTAGGGCGAAGGAAAAATCATTGCGTGAGCAAGATATTGAGGCAGTTCGAAAACTCACTCACTTGCAGCTTATGGATGGAAAGAAGACCAAGGAGAAGATGCAGGCAGTTGTCCTTTCGGAACCCCAGTCAGCTGGGGTGACAGAGGATTCCCCTCGCCCACGATTATGGGGAAGGAGTGCCTCTGGACGTGGGAATTTTGGACGAGGTGACAGGGCTGGATTCACTCCTGCCAGAAACAATAGTGTTACGTGTTTCTCGTGTGGTAAGATTGGCCACATGGCGCGAGATTGCTTTTCTAAACCCAGAGGGGGTAGAGGCAACTTCGGCAGGAGGGGCGGTCCCACGGGTAACTCCCAGAATATGATACAATGGCAACCCCAGCAGGGCCCGGTCAACCCTTATATGGGGCCGCGGCCTGCTGGACTATGAAGGGGCCCGGATGATCTGATCAGGGGGTGTGAGCTGTTGGTGTCGGGGTTGCAAAATGGACCAACTGTTCCAGTAACGATAAACGACCACACTGTAAGTTTACTTGTGGACACTGGTTCCCATTACACCGTTCTGCAGCCTCGAGATGCCAAACACCTCCGTTTGTCGTCACATTTTGTGCGGACAATAGGATTTGAGGGAGTTAAGCAGCTCTTACCGGTCACAGAACCGGTACGGTTATGCTATAACCAACGGAGCATTCGCGTACCTGTCCTTGTCTCGGAACGTTCGCCAATTGGACTTCTTGGTAGAGATTCTCTTTGCCAGCTAAACTGCATCATACGGTGCACACCGTACGGCTGCATACTAGACACACCAAGCGACGATCATACACAGTTGCTTGTGTCACCAGATACGAACGTCCCTTTGGTCTACTGGTTGGGGGATCTCAGCCAGGATCTGATGAGTCCGGCAAAGCAGTGGGAGAAATTTGTAGTTGCAAACTTGACCGATGCTAAGACACCAGATTACCCCGCTCACTGCACGTTGCAGTATTTCAAAGATGCAGCTACAGCAAACCCTGATGCGTGGTTGGCACAACAACCCGAACAGGTTCACCTTGAAGCCCGATATATTATCATTGGACCACAGGGGGCTGCCATGAGGATAGATATGAACAACTATCTCTCTGCTCACCATATGATTGAAAGTAGTATACCCCATGTGACCCTATTTGTTGCTGGGGGACATGAGCAACAGCACTTGGGCGAGATGGTGCTGGAAGCGGAAAGCCACATCTTCACCCAGGTAGCAGAGAATACGGCTATCTGCGTGAGTGATGATAAACATTTCATGAAGATTATGATCTCGTCCCAGGGTGCGGGAAAGCCGCAAGTCATTAGGCTGTCAAACGACCCAATCGCTCCACTCGCAGAAGACCTTAAGGAAGACATGTTTCAACGAGTGCCACAACACTTGTGGGCACGGAGCAGTACAGACATTGGCTTTATTAAGTCGGCCCAACCTGTCACAGTAAAACTTCGACCAGGAGCCAAGCCACCATGGAGACCCCAGTATCCTCTGAAGGAAGAGGCAATGCGAGGGATTGAACCTCAGATTAAGGGCCTATTGGAAGCAGGGGTCCTGCAGATAACGCAGAACCCCCAATCACTCACTCCACTGCTGCCAGTCAAAAAACCTGACAATTCGTACAGATTATGTCACGATCTGCGCCTGGTCAACCAGGTAGTTGAAGACCTCCCTGCAGAAGTTCCGGACCCACATGTACTTTTGGCTGGCATACCTCCGGAAGCTAAGGTGTTTACGGTCATCGACCTGCGTGGAGCCTTCTTTTCTTGCCCATTGAGTGAGGAGAGTCGGGGCTTCTTCTGTTTCCCGTTCAAAGGTCAGTTTTACCAATACACCAGACTTCCTCAGGGTTACCGCCATAGCCCTCATATATTTAACCAGATCCTTAAAGACGACCTGGCAGACATCGGAATGCACATTACTTCTTCTGTCACTCAATATGCTGATGATATCCTCGTATCGTCAAATTCTCTTGAACTTTGCCATGCTGACAGTACAAAATTACTTCAGATTTTGGCCTCCCGAGGGCACAAAGTGGCGAAGTCTAAGCTTCAGTATTGTCAGGAACGTGTCGTGTACTTGGGTCAGTCTATAACCCAAGGTCACAGATGTATCTCCGATGAACACTTAGAGGCCATCAGGAAAGCTCCAAAGCCAAACACCGTCAGGGACATGATGAAATTCCTTGGCGTCTGTGGCTATTCATCACCATGGCTTGAGGACTATACAAAGTTGACGGAGCCTTTGAGGGCCATGATCAAGGATGCTGGCACCGACAAGTTGACCAGCGCCCTTACGTGGACTCCCGCAGGACATCTGTCCTTTGAGACCCTTAAGCTCCGCTTACAGGAAGCTCCAGCCTTGACTTTGCCCAATTACGCGTTGCCGTTTCTGTTGTACGTTGCCTCCTCTATTGGAGGTAAACATGCCTGTGGGGTCCTCTCACAACAGACGGGTGGTGGACTGAACCCTCAGCCGATAGCATACTACTCCATCGCCTACTCCGATGTTGAATTGGGCCTTCCACCCTGCTACAGGTCATTGGCTGGAGTATATCTCCTATACCAGAAATGCTCTGCCCTGACTATGGGATATCCTTTAAATATCCTAACCCATCACAGTCTGCGAAACCTTCTGAACTACGGAAAATACACGCTAACTGCTTCACGCATCAGAGACTATCACAGACTGTTGGAACAGGAGGATATCACTTTGACCAGGTGTATCACGGTAAACCCGGCTGACACGTTGCCGACCGAGGAAGACGGGGGGGCACATGACTGCCTTCGTGATTCAGAGAGATATTCAAAGCTAAGATCTGATCTACAGTCCCTCCCGCTAGCAGATCCTGAGGTAGAATACTGGACGGACGGGTCGTGTTACCGGGTGGGGGAGAGTTTGTGTGCCGGCTATGCAATCGTACAAGCACAAGGCTCTACGTTTGTGATTGTGAAAGCTGAGGTTATTCCTCAACCGGCATCCGCCCAACTTGCCGAGTTGGTGGCTTTGACGGAGGCGTGCCTTATGGCATCGGGCCGACGAGCAACAATCTACACTGATTCTTCTTATGCCTATTCTGTGTGCCATATCTTTGGCTCAATTTGGAAAGCAAGGGACTTCAGGAAATCTGATGGATCGCCCATACAACATCATGCGCAGATCATGAAGTTGTTGCAGGCCATGATGGAACCATCCAAGATAGCGATTGCTAAGTGTGCTGCTCACAAATCTGATGCCTCACGCATCACCCGTGGCAACAACGCTGCAGATGAGGCTGCGAAGGCCGTAGCAGGAGCCAACCGTCCTGGTGGTGTCCTCCTGGTCACGCATGAGGCTGAGATGGAAGAACGGATCAGCTTGGCTGATGTCATTCTCATGCAAGAGGAGGCCGACCAGGCAGATAAAGATTTATGGATTGACAGGGGCGCATCAAAAGACTCCACAGGCTTGTGGAGGAATCATGAAGGCCTGATAGTGGCCCCGCCCTCTCTTTTACGTTTGCTGATCCAGGAGGCACATGGGCAAGCTCATGTCTCCAGGCGGGAAGTACGCAGGAAGATTACAACAGAATATGGATTCTGGGCTCCATACTTCCTTGAGCGCATCGACCATGTCATTGGACGTGTAATTTGCCTGAAGAGCAACATCAGGAAGGCTGTGCCAACACTACCAGGTCACATTCCTATACCGCATGGTCCAATGTCGCACCTGATCATCGATTATTGTGACATGATCCAACGCATTGAAGGGAAACGATATCTTCTGGTCTGTGTGGACCGCTTTAGTCGTTGGGTTGAAGCTTGTCCCACGAAAAGAATGGATGCTCAGTCATGTGCCAAATTTTTGTGTCGCGATGTCCTCACGCGCTTTGGCTTTCCGGACACAATAAGTTCGGACAATGGCGCTTCGTTCATTGATCGCGTCGTCCGAATAATCCTACAGAAATTAGGAATCAAGCAGCGTCTGGGCTGCGTTTATCACCCAACTTCTCAGTCTCCTGTTGAACGCTTCAACCAAACTCTGAAAGGCAAGATTTCGAAGATCTGCCAACACACTGGTATTAATTGGATTGAGGGGTTGCCTCTGGCGTTGCTCTCATGTCGGTCGAGCGAAATACGTGATATAGGGTTGACACCACACGAAATGCTCACAGGGAGAGTTATGCCTTCACCTTGCTTTCGCATGAGTGGAAAGGGCCCAAGCCTGGCTGTTCTGGAGGATGGGATGAAGGCGTATGTAAAGTATCTATCAACCCTTCATAAGAGCATATCTTCTTATGTCATCCAGAAACAGGCAAAGACGGATGGTGAGGACGCCATTGAGGACGCCAAGGGGACTGTGAATCCGGGCGACAAGGTGTTTGTTAAAGTTTTTAGACGCAAGTGGTACAATTGGCGGCGCGACGGACCGTGGACGGTAGTTCGCAGGTCAGGAACTGCAATCCAAGTGGAAGGTTCTCCAAAGTGGTACCATCTGAGCCATTGCGTGAAGGCCCCGGTTGATGGCACACCAGAGGAGGGTGTCGCAGGAGAGCCGGAAGCGCCTTCGCATGGTCAGGAAAATGAGAGCACGGGAACTGGCCCACAAGGGCAGCGGGGTGCCGGGAACGAGTCTCAGGAAGATGAGGATGACCATGATATTGTTGAGACTTGTGTTGATCATGCAGGTGTTCCAGATGATACCGGTGACCATGCCTCAGACAGCGAACCTTGCGGAAGATACAGTACCTTCGACTTACAACACGCACCAGCATCTGGGCAAGCCAGTGCAGGCTCGGATGAGGATGAAGCGTCAAGCTCAGCCAGAGAAGCGAGACCTGTTAGAACGAGAGTCAGACCTTCTCGACTCGCAGATTATGTTGCATAGGGGAGCAGGGGAGCCGTTGCATTACACTCCGCTTACGTCTATGCCCGGAAAAACAGGTGGCATACGGAGCAAACGTAGTGCACACAAGTCAATTTCACGAATAAAGGCTGTAGTAGGAGGATCTGTTGTATTACCTTGCAACTGCCCAGATAGAACTACATCTGGCTTTAATGTGTGGCTTAATTCGAAAGGCTCAACGCTGGCACAGACAAACAGGGTCCAGAGCCCACATTCACGTTTCCAACTCAACGGGGATTGTTCCTTGACTATATCTGATATTGAAGCTACCGATGAAGGACAGTATGCGTGCGTTAGCGACCGGCCTACTTGTCCGTGGTTTACGCTGGTGTCTGTAGTCCGGGGCATGAATATGGGGGATGTGCCTAAGGGAGAGTGCGCACCTTTTTGGGTGACTCTTTTGCTTACTGGTGCCTCGGACGCTACTTCTATCGCAATGCCGACGACTCCGACATTGCCGACCACATCCGATCTTGTCTCGTTTAATTCCATCGGGTTCTCCTCCAGCTCGGTCAGCCCGGTTATTCCAACCTCAGATCCAGCATTTATGGTGGAGGTTGCGTTAACGGCTGCGCCGGGCCTCCCAACTTTGCTATACGTATCTGATTTGAGTCCAATACTGGACACTGTAACTTCTGGTTCCATTCCAGCCCCGCCCACGGTGAAGGTCCAGTTTGTGGCTCCCACCTTGGAGGCATCGGACTCCGTTCCCCGAACCCCTGATCCTACCCTTCCACAACCCTTGGATGTGGCTTCGTTTTCCATTTTTACAACCCTACATGCAGATTCTGTTCTTAGCTCATCTGTGACTGTCGTCACAGAAGGGGGGACGGAAGAGCTAAATGATATAACAACAGAACCTCTAAATGATATAACAACAGAACCTCTAAATGATATAACAACAGAACCTCTAAATGATATAACAATAGAACCTCTAACTGATATAACAATAGAACCTCTACCTCTAACATTTAGAACAGTGATATCAGAGGAAGTAGAAGTAGCACTTGTAACTATGACTGAAGCCGAGTTGAGGCAGATTGACTTAATACCAACTGTGCCTTTAGAAGTGGGGACTAGTAGGCCTGGAACACCTCTACAATTAACTGAAAGAATTAGTACAGTAGTTACGGTTGAATCTACAGTAGTTACGGTTGAATCTGAACCAAATCAAATGACTACTGAAGTACGGTTCAGTGGAAGTGCTCAGTTGAATACAGACCCTGTGTTGTTAATAACTACTGGAGACACATCGTATATAGTCACAACAAATACCACACCCACAACGGTAACGACAACACCCTCACATGCATCAGTTACATCAACAACAAACACTTTAACTACTTCAAAACAACTGTCAACTACTAAAGTCACTGAGTGGAGCACTACTAAAGTCACTGAGTGGAGCACTTATTTGGTCCACATAGAATTAGTCATATTACTTAGTCTGATTATCGCAAGTGTAATATTCTGTTGTTGCATCCCACTCATTAAGACATTGTTTATGCGCAACTGGGACCAACAGATGCAAACAACCAAATATAGTGTACATGCTGGACATGATGGTCAAGACATTCAGTTCTGGACACTTACTGTATTAGAATAATGGTCTAGCAGCTACGTTTGAGTACATTTCTCCATGGACCTGACACCTTTAGGAATACAGTTAGATTTACTACTTAATTGATTGGGACTGTTCTCATGCCCTCAGGTGAAGGGAACAACAGAGGGAGGAGTCTAGTGTGGAGACAACATCAGCTGTGAAGAATACAGAAGATCATGAGACAGTATAAATTAGGCCAGATGAAGGGAGTTTGGAGTGTGATGTGGATTTTGATTTGTACACTTTTGGGTGATAGTATTTGTTCTGTTATTGGTGCACCAGCCAAAACTGCAGTACAAGCCTTTGTGTCTGCTAATAAGCAGGTCACAGCACGTGGTCAAAAGAATTTGTTTTATGAATGGATGCGATTCTCGGCTCAGCGTGTGACTACAGAAACTTGTATTACGTGTTATAATGCTAATAGAACACCCTGGGTTCAACCTTTACCTTTTGAACCGAATCAATGTGTTGAAGATTTGCAAATAGCAGTAAAGGAGAAATGCTATATTCAATGCATTCTGTCATTCATGCGACAGACCGAAGCAAGTGTGGACCTGTACAAATCCAGTAGATGTAAGGACTTTGAGTTGCTCACTCTAAGTGGCAATGCATTTGTGCCGCCATTTGTAAACATTCCTGAGGGAATTGTGTTCCCACTATGTCTTGTATCTGGTCCAAATCAGAATGATTTGCAGTGCTCAGATTACACGGAAGGACGTGCCTGTAACAATAGGACGGATCTTCCCATGCGATGTACGGAAGTGATCGCACATAACGCTCATGTTCATGCACGCAAGGCTGACAATGGAACGGTTATACGTCATGGGTTCCCACTGCCAAGCTTGCAAGGGGGGACTCGTTCAGTAGCTGACATTTTTTGGTATTGTGGGGGTGAGCAAATTCACGATTATTTAGAGCGTAATTGGATTGGAGTATGTGCCCCTGTTATGCTCACAGGCCCATTGTCAATTTTGACACTGCATGGGAATTCGACAAGACTTAAAAGATCAACTGATGTTACGGGTGAGAAAGGTGCTGAGAGCGTTAAAGACCTGAAATTCGCTAGTCTTGATGGACAGGTGGAAATGGGCCCGTTTGGTCCGATGAATATTCCATGGGAGCATAGAGCTATGCCAGAGGAGACGCTGCAATTTAATCCGTTCTTTTATCCTGAAACAAACGGTCGTTGGATAAATTTTTTGTGGTATAATCAGCAACGATTCATCAATTTTACCATCACTACATTTGAGTACTTTAGTGAACAACTGCATGCCACTTCCACAATGACGTTACAAAATAGATTCCTCCTAGATACACTTTTTGCGGAGGAACAAGGGGCCTGCGCAAAAATAGGGAGCGACTGCTGCACTGTAATTCCAATCCACACCGGAGAAGGGGGGAACATCACGGGGGCTCTTGAACTGTTGAAAACACTTAGAGACGAACATGTCAGTCACACTAAGGGTGGTGAGGATACCAGTTGGTTGGGATGGCTTCTGTCATCTTCTTGGAGGGCGAGCTTGGTCAGGGTCGGATTTATCCTAGGCCTGGTGTTATTTTTGTTTTTATTATTGATATGCTGTGTGGTCCCACTGCTTCAGACCATGGTTAAACGTGTAATGGGGGCGGCAGTTGGGCAGCACATCGTCCTGTCTCCACCCGTGCGTCTTGGCGAGGTAGACAGTGAGGCCACACGCATTCTAGATTATGATGACGACAAGGTTGACATGGGTGATAGGGATTCTTTTGATATATATATGGATTAATCACATTTATTACACCACTTGTTTACGTTAAGTGTATATACCTTGGCCACACTAATTACAACACCTATATGCCTTGTTGTGATATTGTGCCTCGTATTTCTACTATTGTGATTCTACTATTGTGATTTGTATGTGTTTGTGCAGCGCTTTCAAATTGAAACACAATTGAGGTAATCATATTGGCTATTTACAGCCCGTAATGCTGTGTAACATGTAAAAAGATATGACTGTTTTCCACCTGGTGGAACGTCCTTCCTTGGCCCGTTTTTGCTTAAGTGGCCTTGGAGAAGCTTGTAGATCGGCCATTTCTTGATGGCTGTAGTGTGTTAAGGTGATTGCCGATTGTGTATTTTATTTGACAAGCACTGTACTACAGCCCAGTTGGTATAGTTAAACTGTATGGCTGTATTTGATGTGTTAACAACGAAGAGGGGCTACATGCATTGAATGTGAGCATTCACCCTGTATGCATTTGGCCTCTGTTGTGTGTGCCTAATCTTTCTGCTTGTCTTTCCTTCTTGAGGGGGACCTGACGGCGGTGTGGAGTCCGTTTACATAGGCTCTATATATGTCTATGTGATTGATGATTATCATATACTTGTTTTGTTATTATCATTGTCATTGGTCCTGATCATATCGTTGTATTGTGTTTAGGTACGCTCCCCCGTTTCGTTGTGACACTAGGGTGCCACAAAGGGGGGAATATAGGATATTTTACAAGCTACATGTCACATAGAACATAATGTGTGTGTCCCACTTATACATGTGACTAGGCATGTGCAACAGCCATGACATCATTCCATAGGTTATTAGGTCCCATGTATGCATACAATTGTATTATGCAGGTTATTAGATTAGATCGAAACAGTATGTCCCATGTATGCATACAATTGTATTATGCAGGTTATTAGATTAGATCTAAACAGTATATGAGCAGGCTACAAGCTGCTGGTCGACAGACAGACAGCCGCGAGATTCTCCACGATTCGACCAACGGACAACATCTCAAGTTTTGACCTGACTGTCTCCTTCCTTGACTGTAACAATGATGGAAGCTAAATAAAACTACGCAACTGCTCATCAACTTTGATCCTCTGAGTCCGAGTTCATCTTTTTCTACAATCTGTTGATAATAACCAATAAGCTGTTGAAAATAACCCATAGTTCTAACTAAGATAAGTATAAACTAAGTTATTCCTCTTTTAGGTTCACGGTAAGTATTAGTTTTTAACCAATGTAATATACCTTTTTATCAAATCAAAATACCTTCTGGTTCACCTTAAATAAAAGTACAATCAATGTATTCAAAATCACTCTAATGAATGTAAAATAAAATCACAATATCAATAACCACATGAACTTATTAATAACTATAAATGTCCATTTGCAGGTCTTAAAAGAATGAAATGAATGTGTGGCTCAAGGGTTCACTGAGTCCATCTGAGTGTGTAGTGAATGACAGTGTGACTGTGAAGTTCACTGAATGTCCATCCAGGTATGGGTAGGTGTGTGCAGTGCAAGTGGCTAGCACTGTGAGTCTCACTGTGTTGCTGCAGTGATGTGAGATGAGTAGTGTTGAGTCCTACCACACTACCACGTGCTCAATTTCTGTTTAAGGGTTCTGCTTTGAGATCTTGATCCGTAGTATCTTGGGTAGCTCGCCATCAAACTTCATCCATGGAAGTGATATGCCAATATCACTTGAATCAAACTCCAATAAAAGCAAAAGACCTGACCAAGTCAGTGTTCACTGAATTCACAGAGATTCAGGATCTAATGTTTAAGGATCAAAAGCACTCTTGTCTCAAAAAATCACATTCATCACACTTGTCTTTTCATCACACTTTTTCTCTGTCTTTCTAGCTGTTTGTTTAACAGGCTCCTGTCTCATGTTCTTTTCAGAACATTCTGTGCTCTGCAGCATGTGATTAGCTGAATCACATCACCTGGCTGGTGTGGACTTCAACGAGCAGTCTATTAATTGAGAAACATCATTGGCCAATTACTTCATTGGCTAGATCAGAGCACCTCACAGGGCTCGTAAAGAGACAGTAACAAGTGGATGAATGTGAATCCAGACTGAATACATGAAATAAACCCATATATTACCATACTCTGTGTAGTAAAATAGTTTTGGACAATCCTATTTAGTTTTCATCTTTAAAGCTCTTTTGTAGAGGTTTGGATATTTTATTTGGTTTATCTCCTAATTCCATTTCTGCTTAGATCCTTGTTTTAGTGACTTGGCTATTTTGACCTGGGTTACATGTGTATCACAGAATGAATCATTCAACTAATGTTGATATGATATGCTTTTGATTGTTTGGGTAATTTCCCCAAACAATAATTATATCTAGATGGTCTTGGATAATGTAATATCCAAATTAGCAGAACACATCTCTTCCAGCAGGGGGAGCCACCATCACATAGTGTAGTTTACTGATCATTTGACTGTTTCACTGATATGTTTTAAAGATTATGATACATCTTCTAGAACACTGGTTCCCAAACAGTGGGTCTTGAACTTAAACGTTTAGGAACCACCGTTCTAGAAGGCCAATGATTATGTTTTTGTCTGAATATGGCACATGCAGAATAAGACAACAACAACAGGGTCCAGGGGTTTGGTTTATTTAGGATCAACTAAGCTGTGAACTGTGAAGCAAGTTGTGACAGTGTAGCTCTGCTATTTCCACCACGTGACACTGTTGTACGATGAAGTATAAATCAAGCTTAAGGCACTATGTAGTACTGCTAACTGAATGTCCTTTGGCGTTGTCAAGACCTTCTGTATAGAGGGGTACTCAGAAAATATAAGGACACAATAATGATAAGTATGAGAGATTTAAAAAGCCTGGCCCGGTCGGTTGTGATTGGATTTCCCTGCCCCCGAAGTTTTGGGGCACCAATCAGGGCCCAGTTTGCAAATGTGCAAAAATCCTTTTTTTTTTTTTTAGTCCTGTAAATGCAGTTCCACGCAGAGATACCCTTCTATCTACCCAGTGTTATTAGTCTGGCCATGATGCCAGGCTACATCAGCATCTACATCTTGAAATTGTAAATAGTTGTGTAAGTTGTAGAACTGTATAATACAACAAATAAATAGTAGCCTACCATCAGCATCTGCAGTGAAGTTGTAGACAGTACAGTTGCAAAAGTGTCTACAAGAAAACATAAGTGGGTTTCAGGTGAGGTTATTTGAACAAAAGTGCCATCTTTACACTGAAGTTGTCATCAGTTGAGTTTTTGTGAAATTGTGAATTTGTTGTTTGTTGTAGGCTTCTTTCAGTGACACTCAAAATGACAATACTCTTATTGCATAAACAAATTCCCAAACTTTTAGATACACAACCAATTTTATCCAATCAGGAAAGATAATTCACACAGGATACAGATTAAACAAGTGAAATGTTAAGTGATGATACAAAGACAAAATTCAAATTGGAACACTAAATGGGCGCTCTCTCCCGATTGGCTGAAATTGGCAACCCACCTGAAAATGTATTTTCTGTTCATTAAATAGATGGGAGAGATGGGGAGACTCCTGTTACTGAACAAACACTGTATAGCAATGATTACTATCAGAATATAAGTGATCTAACCTTTGAACAAAACAACGTTTTGTTTTAACCAAAACAAATATCACTTACCCTACTGTAACTTGTTCCTGGATACCCCCTAACAGTCACAGGTGCAGGGTTAGCTACTGTAGCATTAAGGTATCTCAGTCCACTGACTTCTCAATCATCCCATGTTGCCAGAGAAACTTTGAGTGAAACTCTGGGTTTCCTCTTTGTGTCTTCAGGTAGAAAACATCAACAGACCCACATCAACAGTCCAACTGATGAAGTTAAACTGTGTCTTAGAAAACGTCTGCTCACAATTTTCAAGGACCCCCTCTTAACTGTGACAGTGTACATATGGAACTGTTAGGGTCCATTTGGTTACATTTGCACACTGTCAGAGTTAGACTTGTAAGGGTCCATTTAGAACCCCCTCAAGGAACACTGAGTCCCTGGACCCATGAGAACGACGTCTCTAGACTCACTGTAAGCTAGCTTTAGAGTTAGTACTAAAAACAAACAAAACTCCATGAACTTCGTTGTGTAGAAATTCTTCCAGTTGTAGTGCAGATTCTTTGTCACTTTTTTTACACTGACTGTAGGGCAAACCATTAAGACTATAAGTTAGACAGGTTTGTGTACTGCATTGCAAAAGTATAATATAGCACTGAATCCATCTGTATCAAACTCTGTCCTGACTCTCTCGGGTGCATGTTTACCTGCGCAGTGTCTGTGTCCATCCGACTCTCTCGTCCGGGCTGAAACACACTGCTGCTACTCTGCGTTCCCATGAGGAGGGAGGAGTACAGTTCAGGAAGTGACCTCACAAAATTGTCATTGTTGGTTATCTGGGTTACATAAAGGTTCAGGTGGGTGTTTTTTGGGGGGCCATAACCCCCCAACTTGCTGTCTGGAAACAGCAGGGAGCAACACTGCTCCACCACCCCCACTGTACATCAGTACATCGATGAGTATTGGCTTCAGTGTCTCCCTAGGCTGAACTTGACCCTGTGGCCTTGCTTGCAGGGACAGGAATTGAACCTGTGTATTTTCCACTATTATCCCTTAATTATGTTCTAATTAGAAATTGAATGAAACGTAACAAAAGGCGTTATTAGAAATGGTGTTCTCTGCTATTAGACAGAAACAAACAAACAAACACAGTTATACGCTAAATATGGAACATAATTCCTGGGCTAACAAAACCTAATAAGACCTAACAAAGCCTAATAAGATGTTATTTCCACTTACTTGACCGTCACATTACAACCCCGCAACTACTAACTACACGATGTGATGTTAGGCTTCTATTAGTCTACTGTAAGGGTTTCGTTAGAACAAATGTGTTCTTTATTAGGCCTTTATTTAATGTTATTTCCACTTACTTCAAGTTACTTTACATCTAATTACAACAAAACTGTACCGTAAATTGTACATCAGCCATTCTGGGCTAACTTCATGACCCATTATACTTCTGCCTACCTTTTTGCTTAATACAAATTATTATGTTGTTATTAGGAACACATTACCTCTCATTACTACAGAACTGTACCGTAAATTGTACACCAGCTATTCCGTGCTAACGTCATGACACATTATACTTCTGCCTACCTTTTTGCTTAATAAAAATTAATATGTTGTTATTAGGAACACATTACCTCTCATTACTACAGAACTGTACCGTAAATTGTACACCAGCTATTCCGTGCTAACGTCATGACACATTATACTTCTGCCTACCTTTTTGCTTAATAAAAATTAATATGTTGTTATTAGGAACACATTACCTCTCATTACTACAGAACTGTACCGTAAATTGTACAACAGCTATTCCAGGCTAACGTCATGACACATTATACTTCTGCCTACCTTTTTGCTTAATAAAAATTAATATGTTGTTATTAGGAACACATTACCTCTCATTACTACAGAACTGTAGCGTAAATTGTACACCAGCCAGTCCATGCTAACGTCAACACATCCTAGTGGCTGGTTGCTGTATAGATCATAACATCAACTCGGAAAGCTTAATAAATTGAAACAATTGCTGCAGCTTATTATTAGTGTGGTTGCCCTAACAGGGCAACCAGACTATAGTAATCCTTACACTTTATTATTATTCAAGATAAACAATATTTCCAATCGTAACTCCTCCCACAGTTTATTTTTCCCAATTTAGTGGCATATGTCAAAATGACCGGCCTCACCGGGAATCGTGTGCTTGTATTTTGCTAAGAGATTGGTTGCATAGTTTTATTGATATTGATTTATTAGTGCATTAAATTTCCCCATCCACTTTAATGAAAAAGTTAAAAAACTCAAATTCAAGTATTTTTTTCTCAGAAATCGTAAGAGCTAGAGTTACCAGATTTGGAGGGGAGGTTCATAAAATAGTCCGAAAATAATTACACTAATCAGCCACATGGTGGCGCTATAACAGCCTCCTTTACGTTTTGGCCTATAACTCTTGAACCGTAGGTTGTAAAATCAAAATTTCCTTTTCCCTAGATTCCTTGGGTCATGACGCAACTCCCCATATAGGCCACGCCCATTTGCATCAGGATACATTTTCCGCCATTTTGAATTTTCTTCAAAACACACTTTTAGCTCCTCCTCCCATATATTTTGTCCAAATTTCACAAAAATCGGTATACATGATCTCTGGACCCATGCGATAATCTGGACCGAAACAGAATTTTGATAGTCCATACCGTTCGTCCGTAAATGGCTTCCAAAGTTAGTGGGAGGGGCCCGTTTTACAAAAAAAGCCCACAAATCACGAACAAAACGTCCAGTCAATCCCAAATTTGAATCACATGTCAAGTGTGGTTTACTCAACAAATCCCCAAAAGAATTTCCACTTTGATCAATAGGGGGCGCCATAGGGGGCGCCACAAATGCTCAAAATGTAACCTTTTGATGCAAAAAACATATGTTGGGGGGACCAATCTTCTCAAAATGAAACGCAAGTGATCTCAGGAGTTGCGTGACAATGTAATTGGCGCAGCCTCCGACGGTATTCCTCCCAGCGTATTCCTCGAGTCCCGGCGGCAGCGACCCGCGACTCGCGTCGGCGCAAACACACTCTGCAATTGCCCTGAATTGCGACGCGTCTAGTTTTATTTTCACTCACTGCAAAATAAGCCATTTTGACAATGAAATCCAGTATTATTGACATATTTATTTTAAGCTTTGCCACTCCAAGCACTTTAGGGGAAAAAAATTAACACATTAACCGCCAAGACCGTAGTCCTACGGGCCGTTAAATCCAACTGTTAAGCGCCGAGACCGTAGCCCTACGGGCTGCGGTCTTTTCGCGCATGCGCGGTCCGGGTGCACTTTCGGAATTTTTTTGATCCACTTCCGTTTCCGGTTTGATGACAGGAAATAGAATTATTTGGGATCCGGTTTTGACGATCACGCCCGCTCCCATTCTACAGACGAAACTGAAACTCAATTCTCTTCCTGTAGTTTTTTCTCCTCGCATTTCACTGTTTAACGTAATCCGCTCTAACTCAAACATGGATGCCCCGTTTGACACGTGGTTTTCACTGGGAGATACAGGGAGATCTCGTAAATGATTGAGCGCTATCTCTTGTAGCGCTCAATCTTAAGGATTTTAACAAGATCTATGGCGACATGAAAAAAACAAAAAAACAACAAAAACACCTTGGCACTGGTGAGTACATTATGAGATTAGCCCTTGGCAGTGGATGTGTAGGACACTAAAACAAACCTTGACAATTAACAATGAAACATTTCTCTGACAAACGTTGAATAAAATATCTTATGCTGGACTGATATTCCTGTCTGCTGCTACTCATACAGGTACTCATTTATACTTGCTTTCTGTCTATTTTTGTCTTTGTATCTATAGGGCAGTAAATACGGATCAGATGGTGACACGCCCCTGTATCCTGGTGCAGATGTTTCAAAAGAAGAACGTGTGTTGATGCTGATGACCTGTGTGTTGCGGAACAATATCACAGGCAAAGCACTTACTCATTTACTGGAATTGTTTAATATAATGTTTCCAGGTCTGATTCTACCCTCACACTATCTTTTCCACAAAGAATTTGGAAGTTCATCTCATTTTGAAATTCACTTTTATTGTGAAAAGTGTTTAACATATCTTGGTATTGGTGCACATTGCCCCTCTCATTGTAGTCTCGCGTTACCAGACTGTTGCCTCCCACAATTTACAAATGTTTCCGGCATACAGTCTAGGACTCGGAAGCTCTGATCATGTGTAAGGGGAAAGCGGATGCCCCTCCCCTACCCACTTCCGTTTCAGCATTGTGCAGTGGCGCAAAGGAGTCCGACTGGAATCAACGAATCTCATAAACATCGTTTATGTCTACTATTGTCTTCTTTCACAGTTTTTTCGGCGTTAATTCCATGATACTTTTCTCAGTTTTCTGTGATAAACAATCCTCGCACAAATAACATGAATCTACCGCTCCTATGACTCTATGCTTCCACCTCGGTTCTGTTTCCACTGGGACTACAGGTCCGCGGGCACCGCGTCGTGATTGGTCGAATGTCTTTCCGGTCTGAACAACTTCCGTTAAACAGCTTTCGGGAAGTGGAGTTCCAGACTCTATATAGCATTCAGAGATTGTGGAATAGCTGTCTGGTGACGAGAGACTACTCTCATTGTGACTTTTGCAACACAGAATTTGAGGCCAAGACAAGTTTGAAAAAGGGCATATATTTTCTTGTCATTCCCCTGTATGCACAGATTAAACAGCTTCTGCAAGAACATGTCAGTCTCACTGAAAAAAATAAGATCGTTTGGTGTTATATCTGACATACAGTCTGGTGCAGAATACCAAAGGTTGTGTGATAGTGGAGTACTTGGGAAAGATGACTTGACACTAAGTTGGAACTGTGATGGTGCACCAGTGTTCAAAAGCTCTAAATGCAGCATTTGGCCTATTCAGTGTCAGATTATTGAACTGAAACCGGACATGAGGAAAAGGCATGTGTTGATGCAAGCATTATGGTTTGGGCCAACTAAACCATCCATGTTTGCATTACTCACACCATTTGTTCAAGAAGCCTCATCATTAGAAACTGAAGGTATTACATGGCAAGACAGACAGGGAAACGGCCATATTTCTAAAGTGTTTGTGCTGATTTGTAGCTCTGACTCTGTGGCCCGTCCATTGCTTTGTAATACTAAACAGTTTAATGGTTTTTATGGCTGTGACTTTTGTTTACACAAAGGTGGTACTGTAGATCATATCCATATGAACAACCTGAACCCCCACTTCGAAATGAAAGAGATCACTTCAGTCATGCAATGTTAGGTACAACTGATGAGCCAGTGTATGGAGTCAAAGGACCATCTCCTGTAATGAAGCTTAAATACTTCGAAATTATAAACGGCTTCATTCCAGAATATCAACACAATGTGTGCCTGGGAGTCACTAGGCAACTCTGTAAATTGTGGTTTGAGTCAACAAACAGTGGATCTCCCTGGTACATTGGCAATGAGATTGATGAAGTTGATAGGCGACTTGTAAAAATCAAACCACCTGTTGAGATCACTAGGACACCAAGGTCACTTTCGAGTGATAGGAGGTTCTGGAAAGCTTCAGAGTGGCGAGCATTTCTCCTTTTCTATGCTCTGCCTGTATTGAAAGGCATACTCCCTGCCACATTTTGGAACCATTTGTTCCTACTGGTGTTTGGCATATACACATTGTTGCAGGATAACATTAAGACTGGAAGCATCTTGGTATCAGAGCTAGCTCTTAAAAAGTTTGTTATTGAGTTCCCAAGATTGTATGGGAAAAACAACATGACTTTTAATGTGCACTTGCTCACACACACTGCTCAAATTGTCAAACTCTGGGGTTATGTCAACCTTTTCATTTGAGTCCAATATGGGCGCACTCGTGAAGTATTTTCATGGAACACAGTATGTCCCCTCACAAATAGTTAGCACATTTCTATTGTGGAGGGAATTGCCAGAAAAGGCCAAGCACACTATCAACCCAGAACATGAAAAGGTGCAATCTTTTGTTGAATAAATTTACCTTAATAAAAGAAAAACACAATGGTGAAATGCTAAATGAAAGTGTCAGAGGTTTTGGCCATCCACCAGTGAAAATAAATATTTCAACTTCATATAGGCTTGCCATTTCAAAGTTAGGTGGAACTATAAGCAACTGCTTCTGGTTTTGCAACCGTTTTTTTGATTGATGGGGTTCTGTATCACAGTCAAAACTATGACAGATTAAAGAAGAGATACAACAGTGCTGTATTCTTGAAAGATGGCACATTTTGTTTAATTAATGACTCGGTTCTTTTTAAACAAGAGTGCTCACATCAAATTGCTGCATTGTGTTCGTGTGCCAAACTCTGTTGAGGTACTTGTGAAATCTAGCAGGCCTGTACGTAAAGATGCACAGATAAATATACAGAGTACTTTCATTCATGAGGTTAGAAAAACTGGAACTGTTAATGCTATCTGGCCTGACATGATAAAGATGAAATGTGTGGTTGTTGAAACAGTTGACATGTTGTACATATCGCCGTTGCCAAATTGATATGAACGGGCCTAGACCCTGGTCAATAAAGTCAAGGAAAAATGTTTGTGTTTCTGTGTTGTCATGTGAGCAGTGTCATAATGTGTCATAATGTACTTTTGGCCTCAGCCAAAAGTACACCTTGCGTATGTCACTGATCACATGACCTCAATCAATTATCCAGTTCTGGTCAAGTCAAGTCAATTGTGTTCATAAAGCATGTTTAAAAACAACCAGGTTGACCAAAGTGCTGTACAGCATAATAAAAAACAACATAAAAATAAATAAACGAAAAATAAACATCATTGCAAAAACATTTCAAAAACATTTCAAAAACAGCTAAAGTTAAAAACAATGACAGACCACAAGATAAGAGCATGGGGGGGGGGGGGGGTGCAGGCTGGATAGAGAAAAATCTCGGGTGGATCAAAAGCTAGGGAGAAGAGGTGTGTTTTGAGTCGGAATTTGAAAGTGTCCAGGGAGGGGGCGAACCTAACAGTGGATGGAAGGCTGTTCCACAAATTTGGGCCAGCCACGGAAAAGGCTCAGTCACCTTTTTGCCTCAACCGGGCGTTCGGAACCTTGAGAAGCCTCTGGTCAGAGGATCTCAATGGCCGGGTGCTGTCCGGGGGGGCCATCAGTTCAGCGATGTAGGGTGGTGCTTGTCCATTTAGTGCTTTAAAAACAAATAAAATGATTTTTATATCTATTCTAAAGGGGAGGCGGGGACATTTTGGTGAAGCAATAGGGAGCAGCGCTGGTACAGAGCGCAAGGCTTTGGATCCGCCCTTCAAGACCTTCGATAGGTCTAGCTCTTTCAGGCTATGTGATCAGTGACATACGCAAGGTGTACTTTTGGCTGAGGCCAAAAGTACACCTTGCCTATGTCACTGATCACATGATCTCAATCAATTATCCAGTTCTAGGCAACATATAAGGGGGCGGGGGGACTTTTTTCTCATTTCCACACAACAGCTAATGGAGTTGGTACAACTGAGGTTCAGGAGGTTGACCAAGGAGAAGACAATCAATCACTTCTCTGACCAGCCACCAGCAACTCCACCCATGCCAACCAGTGCCAACCACTCACCTATCTCCAACCAAGCTGACAACTCCTCCCCTGCCAACTACCGGGGTATTTAAACCCAGAGTCCAACAATGGCGGCGTGCTAGTTTCTTGTAAACAAGCACACACTACGTTCGTTGAGAGCTTAGTTTGTTACTTATCTCTCAAACCTTACCTGTCCTAACTTTGCTAACACTCTAGCTACTAGCTAAGAATGGCACACATTCTCAATGTTAACGCCTCCGATGATGAGGATCTATATGTCGGGGCCGGCCAGGCGGCCGCCCCAGGACCGGTACCTACTCACCAGATCCAGCTACCTCAAGATGCGGTTCCTGCCTTCCCGGACTCGGCCCAGTACGTTCCGGACACTCCACCAAATAGACGCCCGGTCAGATCCACAATCACCATCCCTCCTCCTGGCTCCGCGTTTTCGCTCAACAGAACACCACGGGAGTTCCCCATCACCCCACCTCACAACCGGACCAGCCGCAGGCCCACCCCACACCAGCGGGACCCGTCACAATCATAGCAGCACCAGTCATCCCGTAATCCCACTCACCGATCCGGGAAACCCGTCGCCTCCCTCCAACTCCTTATTACCGACTGGAACAAAACCGGAATCCAGAGGGCTTTGTTAGCCAAAGGGGTCAGGTTCGCCCGCTCTGCCTTGAAACAGGCACTGTTTAACCTGCTCCAATCCACCACAACACAACCGGACCGGAGCTGCAGCACCACAGCACGAAACGGCAACAGCAACAACAACAACGCCGGTCCGTCACGTGGCCGTGACGTCGCGCAGCCAGCTGCTTCGTCGCGTGGCGGTGACGTGGCACAGCTGGCTGCTCCATCGAGCGGCGCTGACGCGGCGCGGCGGGCCGTTCCATCAACACCTAGCAGCAGAGTCGCCGAGCGGGGGGTCACTCCGTCGCGTGGCGGTGACATCGCGCGGCAGGTGGTCTCGTCGTGAGGCGGTAACGCTGCGCGACGGGCCGCTTCGTCGCGCGGTGGTGACGTCACGCGGCCGGCAGCTCCGTTGCGGGCTGATGACAGTGACACCACTTTCCAACACCAGGCTTTCTTACCGAGCCATCCAGCCACACCGATGGTGGTAACAACAAGCTTTGTACCAAACAAACCAGAAATGGGTAGTATTAATCCACTTATTAATTATACTACTCATGTTCCACATGTGCCTGCTCCCATCCCTATGGCTCCTCTCCCTACTGTGTCGTTTGTCCATCCTTCCCACCACCCGCAGCAAGCTGCACCTCCCTCCCACCCCCCCCACCTATCTCACGTGCCCCACATGCCTGCTCCTCTCCCTTCGGCATCGTTTGTCCCTCCGTCCCATTACCTGCAGCAGAAGGCACCTCCCTCCTACCTCCCCCCTCTTTATTCTGGTTACCAACCCCACCAACTGGTGTTTTCCAGACCAATTTTCCACCTTTTGGGGGCCCCCCCCACGATGCACTTGGTGCCCCCGTACCTAACCCCACTGTGATGTCTTGTCCTCCCAACCCAGTGTTTTCCAACCGCCCCCCCCCCCCCCCCCCCCTCTCGCCCCTCTTTTTGTCTTGCTACAGCCATGCCAGCACTCATTTCTCCATCAGCCGTCGCTCTCAACGCCCCCATGGTCTCATCTTCACTCAGAAACCAGATCCTGTTAGGTATGGGTGTCGACTTATCATCACTCATCCGCCCATCTGCCAGCAGTTTCCACCCACGGTCCGTAGAAGTAGGAGGAGTCACAATCACACTCCGAGACCTCACCCCATCCACCTCATCCATTCTCACCCCAACCTAATTCATCTTGGCTTTCTCCATTTATCGCGACACCCTCTGCTCCACTTACCCATCCCGGCGCCAGGAATTAGACGACTACTTGTACCTTTGCATGGACCTCTCCGCCCGGTTTGGAGGAACTCTGTTCTATGAGTACCACCGCCAATTCTCCGCCAGAGCCGCATCACGCTTACAACTATTCAACACTTCTACATACTGGGGCACTATGGACCTGGAGTTATATTGTCGTATTTTTGCAGGGAAAACCGCCACATCTTGCAACCTGTGCAATTGCCCCGCCCATCCAACCACCCTTTGCACTTACATAGCACCCGCTCCAAGCAGTCCCACTCCACGCCCTTCCACTTCACACCAAACCAGCCCCGCCATTCCTTCACTGTTCAGTGTTCCCAGTTACCCTCCAAAATCCAACAGCAACAACTACCCCGCGGCTACAAAGGCCAAGGACAGACGCGGCCGTCCTTTGGTCTTCCTGGGTAACAGAATGCTGTGCAACAACTTTAATGAGGGCGGCTGCGAACTGTCATCATGCAAATTACTCCACGTGTGCACCTTCTGCGGCGGCGCCCACTCCCGCCCCACCTACCCCCAGAAACCTACCAAGCCATCCCGCAGTTCACTGTCCAGCCATCTCAACACACCTGTTATAATTGCCGCATTAGCCAAGGAACTCTCCAATCATCCCAATCCCTAATTCATCCATTTTTTCATCGACGGCCTCAACTTCGTTTTTTCTCCCGGACTCATCACTTCACCCTCATCCAACCACACTTGCAAGAACCTCCTTTCAGCCACCACCGACCCAGAGACAGTCACAACCCTCCTCCAAAAAGAGGTTAAAAACGGCTTCATGATCGGTCCATTCTCTTCCCCTCCCTTCCCCACCTACCGCATCAGCCCCATCGGCGTAGCCACCCGCAAATATTCCGGCAAGAAAAGACTGATCATTAACCTCTCCTCACCCCATGGCACCTCCGTCCCCAGCATAAACATTCTCATCCCCAGTGATGACTACTCTCTCCAGTACGCCACAGTCGACAATGCAATAACCCTCATCCGCCTCGCAGGCCGCGGGGCCTGGCTATCTAAAGCGGATATCACCTCCGCCTTCAAAGTTTTGCCTCTCCATCCCGACTCGTGGCACCTCTTCGGAGTCTTCTGGGAGGACTGCTTATTATTTTTGCAGTGCGCCTCACGTTCGGCTGTAAAAGCAGTCCAAAACTGTTTGACAATTTATCTGAACTCCTCTGCTGGATCCTCACAAACAATTACAAACTCCCTCACCTGGTCCACCTCCTCGACAACTTCTTCACGGTCGATCCCCCATCAGCACCACCA
This sequence comes from Gymnoscopelus braueri, assembly GCF_963280865.1. Lineage (NCBI taxonomy): Eukaryota > Metazoa > Chordata > Actinopteri > Myctophiformes > Myctophidae > Gymnoscopelus > Gymnoscopelus braueri. Next base: position 48,083,894 of record NC_137615.1, read on the forward strand.
GCAAGAAGCCTCGCAACACAAAAAAACGTTTTCCAGCAGCTCGGAATACCACTCGCGGCCGAAAAAACGGAAGGTCCCTCCACCACCCTTGAGTTCCTTGGCATCACCCTCAACTCCACTACTTTTCAAGCATCACTTCCCCCGGACAAACTCAATCGGATATCACTGCTCATCTCCAACTATCTCGACGTCCCCCAGTGCACAAAGCAGCAACTCCTCTCACTCCTCGGGCATTTCAACTATGCAATCCGAATCATTCCCCAAGGCCGCTCTTTCATTTCCCACCTCCTCCTCCTGGCATCTTCAGTCCCATCACTTCATCACCAAGTCACATTCACACAAATTCCTTATTTCCAGAGGTTATTGAAGTTATATCAATCGATAAAATGTGATGCAACATATGGTTATTGGATTAAAATAATGGAAGCAATCAAATTGAAAGTTAACTTCGGGAATGCAGCCCTAATTCACGGGGACAAATGAAGGCATGCGTAAAGGGATTCCCAAGGGGACACCCCCCCCCCCAAAGGTCCGCAGGGACCCCCACCCGACCCCCTACCCCACAGGGGGAGGCGGTCGGGTGGGGGGGGGGGGGAAGCACACACATAGGAAGGAGGGAAGGAGGGAGAGAGGCAGATGCAACCACGAGCGCCCGTTCTCCGACGCACGGGTGAAACGCCGACAAAAACAGGCACCCGTCGAGACGATGGGCAATCGTCGCGACGAGTCAGGCACCCGTCGAGACGATGGGCACCCGTCGCGACGAGTCAGGCACCCGTCGAGACGATGGGCACCCGTGGCGACGAGTCAGGCACCCGTCGAGACGATGGGCACCCGTCGCGACGAGTCAGGCACCCGCGACGAGTCAGGCACCCGTCGAGACGATGGGCACCCGTTGCGACGAGTCAGGCAGCCGTCGAAGCGACCCGTCGCGGTCGCAAGTGGAGTTCGCCCCTCCTGAAGACTGACACCAGGTTTCATCAATAATGCACATTTCTTACTTTACATTTTTCTTGTAATATGTAATAAAATATGTTGTTATGGAAAATGAGTGGTTTTTTTACTCAAAACTAATGGTTGGATTAGAGTCAGCACCTCTGAAAACCCCTAGTTAGACTTTTCTTTTTTTTCACCGAAGCCCTTGGGGCTCCTTAAGTCCCCACATGCAGACAGTGTATCCCACTGAGCATGTGCACAGTAGGTGTACACTCTTATCAAGTGTTTAGCAATATTTTCTTATCTTATTTTTCAGAATAGAATCAATTCAACAACACTCCAATCCCCTACCGTTGATTATACACTGTGCTTTACATTACAGCTTAACAATAACCAATATACCAATATTATATGGCCAGGAGACATTTTTACTCAAAAATAATGGTTGGAATGGATTCAGCACCCCTCAAAACCCGTAGTTAGACACCTCACAAGTTGATTTTAGACTTTTATTTTTTTTCATATTTTTCACCCAAGCCCTCTGGGCTCCTTGACTTTGATTGGCTCTCCAGGATTTTCCACGAGGATTTGGGTTTACATTAATTGAGAGGTGATTCTAGACACCTATAAGAACACATTGGTGAAGAAAGCTATTGGTAGTACATTTTTTCACAGATGGTCCACACATATTGCTAAAATTCCCTAACTACACCCATGATCTAAAGTGAAGGGATGTGCTTTCTTAAATATACTGTACTATTCAGACTTTTTTTCTCTGAAAAATACAAGTTTAAATTTCAGAAATGGCTGAGTTTATAAACTTGCAAATTTGCGAGTTTAATAGGAATATTAGCCACCCTCGCTCCACTCCCGCAATCTTTCTTCCCCCAGTGAGCCCACCTAGTTGGCCCCAATATGCAAAAAAAAAGAGAAGAAAGCATGTGTAAAAATCTAAATGTGATAAAAAAGAAATCCCTATTGATCAAAATGTATTTATATTGTCCATATTGTTCTGCAGTAGATTGATTAAACAACAAAGGTGAGGTAGCGATCCTTTTATTATTATTATTATTATTATTAGTATTAGTATTAATATTAGTATTAGTATTATGATTACTTTTTAAACAAGTTAATGCTAAATATTCAGAATGAGGAAGCTTACCTGTCAATGCTTCTGAGTTGGAACTAGGTTTGAGAGGAACTTTTCAGTATAGACAAGTAGAACAACTTATTAAAATTTCAATAAGTTGAATCTTGACAACCGAAATGTTGCTGAAGGTGTGCACATAGTCGATGGCATTCTGAGGGCAGCGTTGCATGATATTGGTTCTCTGACTCATCCAATCAGCGGGAGGGGGAGGCGGGGTAATTCACATTTTGACATCCAATCCAGTGAGTTGGGGAGCCTGGTTTTTCAGCTGGTTTTTCAACTTTTTATTTTTCCTGTGTGTGTGTGTGTGCGTGCGCGCGCGCGCGCGCGCGGGAGATAGTCGTGTAAAACACTGAACTGATTTTAGTGAACTGTGTGCAAACACTGCACAATCAGTTAGCAGCTTGTTTTATCTCTAAACTGAAACATGTTAGTTTTTAAAACTCACCAAGTGATTTTGCAAGGGACAGGCCGGTTTTCTGAACCCAGAGTCAGAACTAAAGAGGAGAAGCAGCATTCAGATCGTATATGCACCACATAATATCAATTTAATTATATTACCGAAATAGTGTGTGACCATGAATCATAATTGTGTCACAATGACTCATGTGATATGTCAGTCACTCTGTTAACACTATTGTTCATTGTAGATGTTTGGTAATATATTAGGTTTTTTTTAGATTATAAAAAATGTCTGACATACATATACATACATATATATACATACATATACATATATATACATACATACATCATATCAATTTCTAGTCAATGGAGAAATTATTTTTGACCCGATTGCCCTTTATACTGCCACGAGTAAGGGCGACCCCCGTCACCGCAACGGGGACCCCCCGTTGCCGTCGCGGGTAACGGCGACCCCGTTACCGCAACGGGAACCCCCCCCCTTACCGCCACGGGTAACGGCGACCCCCCGGGAACCCCCGTTACTCCCGTGGACGGCACTGCAGATATATACATACAGTAGATGGATTCCATGTAATCTCAACATTGCATGCATGGCGCATGTAGATTAGTAGGCGATATTCACTTAAACTCCTCATGTTTAAGCCTAACAGAATTATATATTTATGGACTATATATATAAATTGTATATATTTTTGGACGACTTGTGCATTTAATTTGTCGGCAATACTTTGCCCCGCTTTCTCCCTGTATCTATTTATTGCGGCCGTGTTTCCTTTCTTGCTTATTATACATTTTACTTCCTTGTATGATTCCATGAGCTGCTGCAGTGCTGCTGTTCAGCCACAGAGAAGAACGCCACTCTGGTTTTGGGCTCCATGATTGGTCAAGTTCAAGGATTCTGCTATCGACTTTCATGGTCTTTTATGAAGCCTGGCTTTACCATCGTGGCTCGACACAGCCTGGCTTGACAAGGTCTAGCTCGACAAAGTCGCTCCTTTTCAGCCTGGCTTGGCGTTCATGAAACGGAATAAACCTGGGGCCTGTTCCTCAAAAGGTGAATTAAAAAAGCCTGGCCTTAAGCCAAATCCAGGCTTGACAAAGTCGGGTCCGAAAAGCCTCGTTTATTCCGTTCCTCAGACGCCAAGCCAGGATAATGAAGCCAGGCTGAATGGGCGGCGATTCGCTGGCGACGTATTTCTATAAAAGACCATGAACTCGAGCGCAGATTCCTTGAACTTGACCAATCATGGCAGCGGGGAACAAAACTCGAGCAGCGTTTTTCTCTGTGGCCGAACAGCAGAAGCTCATGCAAGCATATGAGGAAGTGAAACAGAAAAGGAAAAAGGAAACAGAAAAGGAAACGCGACCGCAATAAATAGATCCAGGGAGAAAGCGTGGCAAAGTATTGCAAGCACACACAGAGTGTGTGTGTGTGTGTGTGTGTGTGTGTGTGTGTGTGTGTGTGTGTGTGTGTGTGTGTGTTTGCGACGGACGGGCAACAGGACGTACGGACGGGACGGGACGGACGGGACGGGACGGGGACGGGACGGGGGACGGGACGGGACGGGACGGGACGGGACGGGACGGGACGGGACGGGACGGGACGGGACGGGACGGGACGGACGGGGGACGGGACGGGACGGGACGGGACGGGGGGGTTGACCGCGACGGGATGAGCGGGGGACGGGACGAGACACGCAATAACTCCACATTTGCAAGACCACTTTGGTAGAAAGTGAGTTCCTTTTGAGGAACCGACTCAGCTCTAATCCTGGCTAAATTAAGCCAGGATAGGTGGTAAAGCCAGGCTTTAGCTCTAATTCACCTTTTGAGGAACAGGCCCCTGGCGACTTTGTCAAACCAGGATTTGACTTAAGCCCAGGCTTATTTAATTCGCCTTTCGTGTAATAGGCCCCTGGAGCACTACAATCTAGAGCACTGTTTTAGACCCATTTGTTGGTTGCGGACACATTTTTTCGGGGCCCATTTTTGGATTGTGGACACACTATTTTCTGTGGGTAAATATCCCCATTTTTTCCGTTTCCTACAAAGAAAAATTTATCATTTCAAAAGATACAAAATGTATATAAAAATAAGAGTCATGATGTCACTCCACAGGATGAGTCATGACGTAGAGCTACAGGTCCAGTGTGGTGTGCGTACTTCATGCCCAAAGCCCTTCAGTGATTTCGTATACAAGAGTTGTGAGCTGTTGTGAGAAGGTGGAAAATGGATAAATGGACATGGAACTAGATTAATTACTTTGTTATGGCAAGAGATTAATTTCTGGACATCCAAACATAGACTCTAAGATCACCTTTCTAATTGCTATTTCTTGGTTTTGACCTAATTAATATTACATAATGTATGCAAATGAGGAAAGGCTGCATAATTTAGTTAAGGCAAGAGATTAATTTATGGACATCACCACATAGATGTAGACTGTAAAATAACCTAATTATGTTGACTAAAAGCAAAACCTATATAGCCCTTTCCTAATGTTGACATCATTAATGCAAATTATGCTAATTAAGAAAGGTTGCATGACTTCACCATGATAATAGATGAATTTCTGGACATCACAAACATGTAGCCTACTTAGATTCTTAAATCACCTTTCTAAGTTAACTGGAAACAAAATGAAGGCGATTTCCAGTTATTGGTAATAAATTCGCTCATTATGCTAATTCTTCTAATTGGCCAACATGTAGCTTTTAGCAACCAAGCTTAATTTCATCTGCTAAGCCCATAGATGACATTTTATTCATACAAGTTAATAGGGAACAAAAATTGGTTTAACATACATCTTGTTAAACTATGGGGTTGTGTGTGAGTGTGACAGACTGAAAACTTACGTTTGGGCGCCATCTAGTGCCGATGAGCACACATGTTGACCTGTCTGTGGATATTATGGATGTAAAATATGTTTTTAAATCATTGTTACACACTAGATTTTTTATTTATTGATGCACTGACTGTCTATTGCTTTATTATTGTTTATGGGGATAATAATTTGAAGTAAAGCACGTTGTAACTCTGTTTTGAAAGGTGCCTCATCCTTAAAAGTTCCACCTGAAACAATGACCTGATTCCAATTTCAGCCAATCAGGAGAGAGTGCCCATTTAGTGTTCCAATTTTAATTGTGTCTTTGTGTCATCACTTAACATTTCACATGTTTAATCTGTATCCTGTGTGAGTTCTCTTTCCTGATTGGATGAAATTGGCTGTGTATCTAAAGGTTTTGGATGTTTTGTTTATGCAATAAGGGTATTGTCATTTGTCACTGAAAGAAGCCTACAACAAATTCACAATTTCACTAAAACTCAACTGATGACAACTTGAGTGTAAAGATGGCACCTTTGTTCAAATCACCTCACCTGGAACCCACTTATGTTTTGTTGCAGGTACTTTTGCAACTGTACTGTCTACAACTTCACTGTAGATGCTGATGTTACTATTTATTTGTTGTATTATACTGTTCTACTCTTTTTTTAAAGTATTTTTGCATTTGCAAACTGGGCCCTGATTGGTGCCCCACAACTTCGGGGGCAGGGATTTCCAATCACAACCGAGATTTAAGATCTGAGTTGTTGTCTCTATCTCATTATTGTGTCCTTATGTTCTGAGTACCCCTATACAGAATGCCTTGACAATGCCAAAGGACATTCAGTTAGCAGTACATTCTACATAGTGCCTTAAGCTTGATTTATACTTTATTGTACAACAGTGTCACATGCTGGAAATAGCAGAGCTACACTGTCACAACTTGCTTCACAGTTCACAGCTTAGTTGATCCTAAATAAATCAAACCAAACCCCTGGACCCTGTTGGTTTTGTCTTATTCTGCATGTGCCATATTCAGACAAAAACACTTCATCATTGGCCTTCTAGAACAGTGGTTCCTAAACATTTCAGTTCAAGACCCACTGTTTGGGAACCAGTGTTCTAGAAGATGTATTATAATTTTTAAAACATATCAGTGAAATAGTCAAACAATCAGTAACCTATCTTATGTGATAGTGGCTCCCCCTGCTGGAACAGATGTGTTCTGCTAATTTGGATATTGCTAATTTGGATACCCAAGAACATCTACGTATAATTATTGTTTGGGGAAATTACCCAAACAATATGCTCATATTAACATTACCTGAATGCTTCATTTTGTGATACACATAGATGCTGTTTTTGTAATAATACTGCATGGACATAATACTGCATACGGACAAATAAACACATCATAATTGGGGTTCTTCTAGATGCATTTAAGTCTTAAAAATAATCAGTAAAACATAAAATAGACAGTACTTTTGAATAGGCACTTATTGACAGGATGAATATAGCATTATGGGGGCCTACCACTCATCCCTTTAAAGTAATGTTACCAGTTTTACAGGACACTTGCCAGACATGTAGGTATAATGCTATACATTGTTGAATCTTCTTCTTTCGGCCCCGCCTCCTGTCTGTTAGTCTGTGCCACCCAGGGCAGGAATTTCAGGGAGACCACGAAGGCCATGGCCGTCGTTTCCCCCTCAGTTTGGCCTTGTACCCCTCAAAACATGGCATGCCCTAAGGCCAAAGTGGCCTTAATGCCCCAGATGACTACCACTTTCTCTTTTGTCTCTTTCTTGTCAATATGTAGACACCAGTGCCTCTTTCTTGTCATGTAGACACCGGTGTCTTTTGTTGAGATTCTGAATTCTTAACTCCCCTGAGACCCCATCTTTAAACCAATCCAGTGACTTTTATTGGTGCATGGAGCATAGATCAGATTGTAAATACCATAATTTATTTATTTCACTGCAGATAGTCTACATATTCAATTTAAAATCACTCTTAACCCTTAAATTCAATTAATTATTTCAATGGACTAAACGTTTTATTGAATGGCCTTCCTGCCCTGGTATTTGACCTTTGTGCCCTCAAGAAATGTACAACACCAAAGTTCTTCTGTCACAAATAACTCCTGACACTTTATTACACTGTGCCTGCACTCTCCTCTTCACTTCTCTTCTATACTCCCGAATACTAGGATAGTTAACCCCAGGAATTTAAACTACAGTCTCCGATCTCTTTCAGGCTAGCACCTCCAACATAAAATGTAGTCCACCTGTGTGCTCCTACCTCCACTCGTATAAATCACCCTGTGTTCCTCCCTCTTCTTGAAATAGGTGTTCCCCACAGCCATTTCCATGCTTTTAAAGTCCAGCACCATCTGTCCTTAATTTATCTCCTTAACACCATATACCCATCACCTCCTCATCCCCTCTGTCCCCCTCCCCTACATGCCCATTGAGGTATGTTCCAATCACCACTCTCCCCCCCTGGGTATCTCCTCTACCACTTCATCTAGCTGACTCCAGAACTCTTCTAGATGTTTTCGATTGCACACCCTTTTTCGATCGCACTTGTGGGGCATATGCACTGATGACATTTATCATAAGCCCTCGAATATATCCAGTTTCATGCTCATCACTGGTCTTCTCTTCACTTCCCATGCTGTTTATATACTCTTCCTTTAGGATTATACCTACAGATAAAATATCCTCTTATGTTTATAACTACTTTGGAAATACAGGTGATGCATAGTTTACATTTCTCTCCTTTCATTCTTGTAAACCGTTAATCGTTTATTCAGTATGAGACCAATAACCCACACACTGTAAGAGCTGTACTGCTTTATTGAAGTTATTACAGCATTAAGTGGCAACCAATGCTCTGTACCTTCCTTGCCATAAAGTAAAAGGGGTTCCCAGGTGAAATATCAGTGATATTTATGAAGCAAAATTCAGAAGTAGATCAATATTACATCAAGCATATCATGAATATTAGGTATGAGTGCAAATAGGAATGGAGGAGGGGGAGTAAAGCAGGGGGAGAAGAAAAGAAGAAGAAAGAAACAGAGAATTGGTTGTTTTAGAAATTGATATCGACAATCATCTGTGCATCAGCAACTCTGTGTGTAAACTCTAGGTGTAGATCATTCTTGGTCCATTTGTTCTTTCCGTCGGTTGCCGCGTAATCAACATAGGTGTAAAGCACAGAGTATTGATTATCAGTTGGATTCTTCTTCTGGAATTGAACCCAGCCACCACAGCCATATAGAGCGAAGTCACACTTCTCAATTACGAGCTTGCCGGGACTTGATTCCACCACTTTGCCATGTTCCAGGGGTTGGGGGAGACTTTGGTGCAGACTGGTTGGGTAGTTAATGGTGATTTTGCCCATTCTACAAAAGAGAATGACATATGTATTGTGGATTAAATTACAAATGTTTTCGAAAATATGCTATAATAAGTGCATCAGTAACACTGTGAGACAGGGATAAAGATACAATTAGGATTTCCGTGGGGTGTTCGATGGCATTGTCTTTTTTCAATAACTTATAAACGACATACGTGGTTAGGCCGACTTGCTTATATTAATAAATAAGTAAGTATCTTTAGGGAACCAATGGTTCCCTAAAAATCTAAATAAAAAAGGCAGAACATTTTGATGCAAATAAATTGAATTAAATTCCAAATATTGACAAATAGTATTTTCAATTTGAGTCCATACCTGATCAAATGTTTATTATAATTGTAAAACTGTCTGCCTTGAGTCCATATTTAACATAAAAACTAGTGGTGTCTCATCAGTGACCTGTGAAGTGGTGCATATAAGACAAGATATAAAGTAGAAGGTTCATTTAAGTGTTATTTGAGTGCTTGGTTAGTTCAAACGATGGATTGTTTGATATCAGTAATATTTTCATTGTAACCTCAGAGTTCACCAGAGTGACACATACAGCTGTAAAGAATAAAATAAAGAGACATAATTTTGTGTCTACCAAATTCATGCATTTGTTAATATAATTCAGCACTGTTGAATTGAAAGTTTTGGCCCTTCTCTCACATGATCAAAGTCAGTATGGCCCTCTAGAACAAGAAGATGCCCACCCGTGATCTAAAGTGAAGGGATGAGCTTTCTTAAATATACTATTCAGATTAGTTTTTATACATAAACCTCGCAAATTTGCGAGTTTAATAGGAATATTAACTGGGTTAATACTCCTTTTAAACTCGCAAATTTGCGATTAACCACCCTCACTCCACTCCCGCAATTTTTCTTCCCCCAGTGACCCCACCTAGTTGGCCCCAATATGCCGCTGTAAAGTGTGGTTTAAAAAATCTAAATGGGATTAAAAAAAAGTCCCTATTGATCAACATTAATTGATATATTGTTCCGCAGCAGATTGATTAAACAACAAAGGCGAGGTAGCAATCCTGTTTATTATTATTATTATCATTATTATTATTAAGTTAATGCTAAATATTCAGAATGAGAAAGCTTACCTGTCAATGCTTCTGAGTTGGAACAAAGTTTGAGAAGAATGTTTCAGTTGACAAGTATAGATGCTTAAAATGTCAATAACTGGAGCTGAAGTCTTGACAACCGAAATGTTGCTGAAGGTGTGCATGGAGTTGATGGGTATTGCAATTTATTCTGAGGGCAGCATAGGTCATTCTCTGACTCATCCAATCAGCGGGAGGGGGAGGCGGGTCAATTTACATTTTGACATCCAATCAGTGATTTGGGGAGGCTAGTTTATTGACACCTTTTCTTTTCTCTGGAACAGGCTTTGTGTGTGTGTGTGTGTGTGTGTGTGTGTGTGTGTGTGTGTGTGTGTGTGTGTGTGTGTGTGTGTGTGTGTGTGTGTGTGTGTGTGTGTGTGTGTGTGTGTGTGTGTGTGTGTGTGTGTGTGTGTGTTGCGAGGCGAGGCGAGGGGAGGCGCAGCTCAGGAGCGCAGCTGGTTGTCTGAAAAACACACTGAATTGCGACGTCAGTGTGCCCAGTTTAATTAGACAGTCACAGCAGTATCTTATCAGCCTCTTTCTATGCAATTTTCTTCTATTAACTGAAAGATCTATACCATAACATGTCCAAAATATGGACACCGTCACTAGGTTGAAAGTGGTGAATGAATCTGCATGATACATTTGAGAAGTCAACTGGCCTAAAATGAGAAGTGATATTTGCACAAGGCGTGATGTTGTCAGTCTATCAGACCTGTCCGTCTGCCTAGTACATGTTTTATTGTCTCCGCCAGGCCGAAAGGCATGGCAAGAGTATGTTTTGCACCCCGTCCGTCCGTCCGTGTGTCCGTGTGTCCGTCCGTCCGTCCGTGTGTCCGTCCGTCCGTCCGTGTGTCTGTCTGTGAACAGCTAATCTCCGGCACCGTTGGCCCGGTCACTGCGAAACTGTGCACACGCACTCCCTGGATTCCAAAGCCGAACCTCTGCCCCGCATTTTTCAGATCTGTACCGATCACACAGATCGGTACAGTATCTCTATAGTCATTAAACGAAACGTGTCTTTCAGATTTTTCATATTCCATCCTGATTGGCTAAAAATGGCTTCCAAAGTTTGCAGGAGTGCTCCGTTTTGAACAAAATGCCTCCAATCATGAACACAAGCATGCAATTTCCGTGAAATTGTGCACGCACATTCCCCCTATGCCGAGGAAGAAATTCCAGTATTTTTTTTTCAAATCAGCCTCATGGTGGTGCTATAACAGGCCGATTCGTGTTATTACCTATAACTGCACCGATCTGTGTAAAACTTTGTAAGCGCACTCCTTAGAGGTCAAGGACAAACCTTTGCCCTGCATTTTTCCCATCTGCCTTTTATAGCACCACCAGGAGGCCAACTTATGTAAAACATTTTTTTTATATTACTCCTAACATTTCAAATAAATTATATATACATACACACACACACACACACACACACACACACACACACACACACACACACACACACACACACGCACACGCACACACACACACACACACACACACACACACACACAACGTGGACTCCCTGCCATGCTGTCCGTGGTGGTGAGTGTATTTGGGGAGGAGCTGTTAACGTTCACTAAATAATTCATACTCTTAAGTCTTAACTGTTGCCGAAAGTAATGCCTGCCTACCATATCAATTCATTTATCACATTATAAATAAATAGGTTATAACAAATTATGTATATAACACATAGGTTAAATCTGGAACATATGTGTGGATTCAGCTCCAATCCAAGACAATGAAATGCAAAATGGGGGCGGAGTTCTTCAATTGACAGATGTCAACTGTGAACTGTCACAACAAAGAATCATGAGTTAGCAGCTTGTTTTGTCTCTAAACTGAATGTTAGTTTTTAAAACTCACCAAATGATTTTGCAACATACAACTAGCTAGGTTTGCTGGTCTGACTTAAGTTATTGCCTCAATGTTCATAATTTAAAATAATGTTTTTGTCTTAACAACACACAGCCTTTTAAAACACCCTTCTGTTTGCTGCTGCCTTTCACAGTTATTGTTTCCCCCCTTTCTCTTCTGGCCGATTTTCCAATGAATGTAAGTTTAGTCTGAATAATTGCAGTTTGTTGTTAGTTAAAGCAGGAGGAAAACAGATTTGGAGCAGGCAGCATAGATGGGTTTCCGCGCGACGTCATCACAGAGCAGAGTGCGCAATCTGCGCATGCGGGTGGTAGAACGAACCGGAAGCGCCATTCGCTCTGTTGTTATTTTCGGGATTTAGATAGGCATAATGCTGCTATTTTAGGCATAATAGGCATAATGCTGCTATTATATACAAACAGATCCAACTTCCGACAAATCATTTTTATTTAGTAAAGAAGATATTACAAACTGCATCATTTAATCTACTTTCATTAAACCCGGTGAAGACCATTTATTTTATGAATGTACATTTGACTAGAGCTGCTGCGGGTAATAGCGCCCTCTACTGCTCAACCCTCCACTGCGCGCGCATCATCCTCTCATGTTTACAAACAGGAAACCCATCTATAGGTCACAGTGTTAAAGTGTTAAAACACTGTCTACATACATGATCCAAATGTTGTGGGTTCATATCCTCCTGTTCTTTACTCTGAGGCTGCACAAAATTAAGAAAGCATGAGCTGCAGGTCCCAGGTAGCCAGGACAAGCATGCAGATAATAATGTTGTGTTTAACAGGAGAAAGAAGCACACAGAACATTTTAGTTGTTTTCAGACTGGTTGCCCTCATCAGAATGTATTCACAGAAATCACACATTTACAATTCACTTTGTTTCCCATTTATTGTGTTACTTTGCATTATTTGTCTTTTACTTTGTCTTCAACTCTGTTTTCACCAAAACACACTCAATTAAACCATAACTGTATCACTGGAGTTAACCACCATTACAATACTGCATGTTTTTCCCATTATTCTTTTCCATAGCAAACCCAATACACATCATCATTCCAAAACATACAATGTAGTAACCAATCAGACCTTCATTAACTGTCTTGTCTTTCTCAGGAACATTCAGCTTTAACTTGTGACCTTTAACATTAGCTCCCGGAACCAATGAACACAAGCTGTTTCTACACTAAGGAAGTAAAACTTGTATCGTAAAATACAGTGGTGGAAAGTAAACTAAGTGTACTGTACTTAAATACAACTAGACCATACCCGGTGAAGGTTATTGCACGTCCTGTAGCGCGGTCCCCCCACGGGCAACCCCACCCCCCCCACGGGCTACCCCCCACAGACCCCCCCGTCGTGGAACCCCCCGGGTCCCGTCGCAAACACACACACACACGCAACGTTTAGCGCGAGTCGTCTCGTGCGCTCACACGCACACACAGAGCCAGCGTGTGCGCACACACACGGGCAAGTGTGCGCACACACACGGGCAACAGTGTGTCGCTGGATTGGATGCGACGCATTCGCAGTTCCACCCTCTGTGGATGCGACGCATGCGCAACACAGGCGCGACACAGACCACGACCCAAGACAGACGGACCGACAGAGGTTACTCAAATTATAGTATGATTATAGTATGATGATAGTATGATGTTGAAGTACTTTTACTAAAGTATACTAGTTTATATCTACTCCACTACATCTCAGAGACAAATATTTTACTTTTACTTTACTTATTTGAAAACTTTAGTTACTAGTTACTTTGTAGATATTGATTATTATTAAAAAAAACATACATTAATTAACATTGTGTGTTTCAGCCCGGACGAGAGAGAGGGATGGACATAGACACTGCGCAAGTAAACGTGCACCCGAGAGAGTCAGGACAGAGTTTGATACAGATGGATTCAGTGTTATATTATAATTTTGCAATGCAGTACACAAACCTGTCTAACTTATAGTCTTAATGGTTTGCCCTACAGTAAGTGTAAAAAAAAGTGACAAAGAATCTGCACTACAACTGGAAGAATTTCTACACAACAAAGTTCAGGGAGTTTTGTTTGTTTTTAGTACTAACTCTAAATCTAGCTTACAGTGAGTCTAGAGTAGTCGTTCTCATGGGTCCAGGGACTTAGTGTTCCTTGAGGGGGTTCTAAATGGACCCTTACAAGTCTAATTCTGACAGTGTGCAAATGTAACCAAATGGACCCTAACAGTTCCTTATGTACACTGTCACAGTTAAGAGGGGGTCCTTGAAAATCATGAGCTGACGTTTTGTAAGACACAGTTTAACTTCATCAGTTGGAGTGTTGGTGTGGGTCTGTTGATGTTTTCTACCTGAAGACACAAAGAGGAAACCCAGAGCTTAGAGCTTCACTCAAAGTTTCTCTGGCAACATGGGATGATTGAGAAGTCAGTGGACTGAGATACCTTAATGCTAGCTAACCCTGCACCTGTGACTGTTAGGGGGTATCCAGGAACAAGGTAGGGTAAGTGATATTTGTTTTGGTTAAAACAAAACGTTGTTTTGTTCAAAGGTTAGATCACTTATATTCTGATAGTAATCATTGCTATAAAGTGCTTGTTCAGTAACAGGAGTCTCCCCATCTCTCCCAGCTATTTAATGAACAGAAAATACATTTTCAGGTGGGTTGCCAATTTCAGCCAATCGGGAGAGAGCGCCCATTTAGTGTTCCAATTCGAATGTTGTCTTTGTATCATCACTTAACATTTCACTTTTTTAATATATGTATACTGTATCCTGTGTGAGTTCTCTTTCCTGATTGGATAAAATTGGTTGTGTATCTAAAAGTTTGGGAATTTGTTTATGCAATAAGAGTATTGTAATTTTGAGTGTCACTGAAAGAAGCCTACAACAAACAACAAATTCACAATTTCACAAAAACTCAACTGATGACAACTTCAGTTTAAAGATGGCACTTTTGTTCAAATAACCTCACCTGAAACCCACTTATGTTTTCTTGTAGACACTTTTGCAACTGTACTGTCTACAACTTCACTGCAGATGCTGATGGTACTATTTATTTGTTGTATTATACAGTTCTACAACTTACTTCCTGTGCATGAGCTGGGTTCGGATCTCCAGATGGAACTAATTGATATTCAGGGTGATGCCAAATTGAAACATACATTTGCTTTTGTGTCTCTGGAGAAATTCTATCAAAACCTGGGACCGAATTATCCTGCATTTAAAATGTTTGCCTCAAAGATCCTCTGTATGTTTGGCACAACATACCTCTGTGAGCAGGCTTTCTCTGTAATGAACATCAACAAATCCAAACTGCGCACAGTGTTGACACATGCACAGCTAAATGACATTATGAAAGTTAATACTGCTCAGAACCTGGTCCCTGATGTTGACAGGTTAGTTAAAGAAAAGAGATGTCAGGTGTCTGGAAGCAACAATTAAAAACAAGTGTTGTTTTGACCTGAGCTTTTACTGTTGGATTACTTTTTTCTATTCTAAAATCGCCAAAAAGGCATTGTCATTATTTATGATTCATTGATATTTTCTGATTTTTGTTGTATTATTATTGTACAAGTCTCTTCAATAAAAAAAGACTAAACTGAGTTCATTGTCTGAGTTTCATTGTTGAAGGTATGCCTGCATAAAAAGAATGTTGTGTACAGTGATCTATAGCTGAAACCTGAGAACAATGGGCACACATTAGCTAACAGAAACAAAAAATTTAAATGTTATTGGCCGTTCTCATGAGAACATTATCATAACCACACACATTACCTCACACATTACCAGGTAATGAATTTAATTGTTCTATTTCAAATGGATGGGCTCATTACAAATTGCATTGTTTGATTTTAATGTAAATAATTAAAGTAGCTAATCTTCATAAAACATTTTTTTAAAGTGATATACTGTAGTTATAGCAGTGACTGAGATGTAGTGGAGTAGAAGTAAAAGTTCTGGAAATTGGAAATACTCTAGTAAAGTAAAACTCAAATCTTTAGGTACAGTACTTGAGTAAATGTAATTAGTTACTTTACACCACTGTTCTATAAATTTAATTATTTAACCACCCACACACATTACCAGGTATTGTTTAATTTCAAATTGAATTATTCTACTTAAAATGGTTTATAATAAGGGTAATAATAATAATAAAAAATAATAATAAGACAAGACAAGACAACAGATTGAAAAACAATGCTGTATAACTGAATGCGTGTGAGCGCGCATGTGCGTCCGCAACTGGTTCCTGCCCACCTCAAGTCACCATTTGACCAATCTTGCCCGGACATCAAAATGAGTTTGACACCCCTGGTCTACAACTTCACTGCAGATGCTGATGGTACCATTTATTTGTTGTATTATACAGTTCTACAACTTACACAACTATTTACAATTTCAAGATGTAGATGCTGATGTAGCCTGGCATCATGGCCAGACTAATAACACTGGGTAGATAGAAGGGTATCTCTGCGTGGAACTGCATTTACAAGATAAAAAAAAAGATTTTTGCACATTTGCAAACTTGGCCCTGATTGGTGCCCCAAAACTTCAGGGGCAGGGAAATCCAATCACAACCGACCGGGGCCAGGCTTTTTAAATCTCTCATACTTATCATTATTGTGTCCTTATATTTTCTGAGTACCCCTCTATACAGAAGGTCTTGACAACGCCAAAGGACATTCAGTTAGCAGTACTACATAGTGCCTTAAGCTTGATTTATACTTCATCGTACAACAGTGTCATGTGGTGGAAATAGCAGAGCTACACTGTCACAACTTCCTTCACAGTTCACAGCTTAGTTGATCCTAAATAAACCAAACCAAACCCCTGGACCCTGTTGTTGTTGTCTTATTCTGCATGTGCCATATTCAGACAAAAACACGTCATCATTGGCCTTCTAGAACGGTGGTTCTTAAACGTTTAAGTTCAAGACCCACTGTTTGGGAACCAGTGTTCTAGAAGATGTATCATAATCTATAAAACATATCAGTGAAACAGTCAAATGATCAGTAAACTACACTATGTGATGGTGGCTCCCCCTGCTGGAAGAGATGTGTTCTGCTAATTTGGATATTACATTATCCAAGACCATCTAGATATAATTATTGTTTGGGGAAATTACCCAAACAATAAAAAGCATATCATATCAACATTAGCTGAATGATTCATTCTGTGATACACATAATTAATCATTCCTTGTGGCCTTGTGCCCCTCAAAAAATGGCATGCCCTGAGGCCACAGTGTCCTTAATGCCCCAGCTGACTGTACCACTTTCTCCTCTGTTTATTTCTTGTCAATAGACACCAGTGCCTCTTTCTTGTCATGTAGACACCCGTGTCTTTTGTTGAGATTCTGAATTCTTAACTCCCCTGTGACCCCATCTTTAAACCAATCCAATTACTTTTATTGGTGCATGGATCAAGGATCAGATTGTAAATACCATATTTTTGGGCGGTGAAACCGCCCCTATATGTGAGGTTTGGATATTTGCACACCAAATCCTGCGCTGTGATTGGCCACCAGTGTACCCCCCTAACCCTGCACCGTGATTGGCCAATCACAGTCTATTCAGGACTGTGATTGGCTAGGGAAACATGACACATGTGCATAGCCCTATAAATAGGACTATGCACTTTAAAAAAAAAACATTTATGGTCTTTTTTAAGTGAATCACACATTGTGGTTGACTCCATTCAGTATTGTGATTAGCTAGCAAGACACCGCCCACTTCACACTGGGTGTGATTTTTTTATTTAACTGTGGATAGTGTACATATTAAATATAAAATCAATCTCAACCCTTAAATTCAATTAATTATTTCAATGGACTAAAAGTTTTATTTAATGGCCTTCCTGCCCTGGTATCTGGCCTTTGTGCCCTCAAGAAATGGACAACACCAAAGGCTTCCGTCACAAATATCTAACAAATAACACTTTCTTCCACTTTGCCTGCACTCTCCTCTTCACTTCTCTTCTATACTCCCGAATATTTGGATAGTTAACCCCAGGTATTTAAACTACAGTCTCCGATCTCTTTCAGTCTAGCACCTCCTATATAAATGTAGTCCACCTGTGTGCTCCTGCCTCCACTCGTATATATCACCCTGTGTTCCTCCCTCTTCTTGAAATAGGTGTTCCCAACAGCCATTTCTATTAATTTCTCAAAGTCCAGCACCACCTGTCCTTAATTTCTCTCCTTAAAACTATATACCCATCACCTCCTCATCCCCTCTGTCCCCCTCCCCCACATGTCCATTGAGGTATGTTCCAATCACCACTCTCCCCCCTTGTGTATCTCCTCTACCACTTCATCAAGCTGACCCCAGAACTCTTCTAGATGAACTTGTGGGTCATATGCACTGATGACATTTATCATCAGCCCTTCTATGTCCAGTTTCATGCTCATCACTCTGGCCTTCTCTTCACCTCCCAAATGCTGTTGATATACTCTTCCTTTAGGACACACAAGGGGCCGCAACATAAGGCCCGGAGGCCGGACCCGGCCCTTTGACCTTCTCAATCCGGCCCGCCAAGTCATATGCCATATGTTAATGGTTTTGAGACAAATTAATTTAACTCCAATTAATAGTGATTCATATTTGCCATTTGAGAACATCTGCATTCCTCCATCCGTATGTACTCAAATGTTTTTAATGTAACAGTGAAACAGTCTGCCGTGAGTCCATATATAATGAATGCAATGTGTTTTATCAGTGACCTATGGAGTGGTGCATATCATATAAGATAAGAAACAGCATTGACGTGGATTGTGTTATGTAATCTTTTCATTGTAACCTCGTACAGAGTACACCAGAGTGATACAAAAAGATGATGAAAGATCAACATTTTGTTGATGAACATTCTTGTTGTGAAAGCAAGGACCTTATTCTAAAGTAGTCTGGCATGTCTACCAAATTCATGCAGTTTTAACATCATTCAGCACAATGTGTTTCAAGTTTCAATTCAATTGTACAATGTGTGGCCCTTCACTCATTTTATCGAAGTCAGTATGGCCCTCTGGAAATAAATGCTGCCCACCCCTGCTTTAGGATTATACCTACAGATAAAATATCCTCTTATGTGTATAACTACTTTGGAAATACAAGGGATGCATATTTTACATGTCTCTCCTTTCATTCTTGTAAACCGTTAATCGTTCATTCACTATGAGACCAATAACCCACACACTGTAAGATCTGTACTGCTTTATTGAAGTTGTTACAGCATTAAGTGGCAGCCAATGCTCTGTACCTTCCTTGCCATAAATAAAAGGGGTTCCCAGGTGAAATATCAGTGATATTCATGAAGCAAAATTCAGAAGTAGATCAATATTACATCAAGCATATCATGAATATTAGGTATGAGTGCAAGTAGGAATGAAGGAGGGGGAGTAAAGCAGGGGGAGAAGAAAAAAAGAAGAAAGAAACAGAGAATTGGTTGTTTTAGAAGTTGATGTCGATAATCAGCTCAGAATCAGCCCATCTGTGCGCAAGATTGAGGTTTAGATTGTTCTTGTCGTTGTTCCATATGGCCTGTCCTTGATGTACTCCCTTGTAATTATTATAGCAGTAAAGCTCAGAGTAATCATTATTTGCAGATGAATCCCTCTTCCTGAATTGAACCCAGCCACCACAGCCCACCGCAGCGCCGTCACACTTCTCCAACTTCAGCTTGCCGGGACTTGATTCCACTACCTTGCCATGCTCCAGGCCTTTGGGGAGACTTTGGTGCAGACTGGTTGGGTAGTTAACGGTGATTGAGGCGTTGCCCATTCTACAAAAGGGAATGACAGATGTATTGCGGATTCAATTACAAATATATATCTCCAAACTGTTTTCGAAAATATGCTACAATAACTGCATCAGTACACTGTGAAGCAGGGGATAAAGATACAAGGATTTACGTGGGGTGTTCGATGGTATTGTCTTTTTAAAATAACTTATGACATACGCGGTTAGGCCGACTTGCTTAAATAGTAAATAAGTAAGTATCTTTAGGGAACCAATGCTTCCCGTGCCAAGCACACATGGGCAACACACAGTGCATATACAATACATATAGTACATGTAAAAAAGGCAGAACATTTTGAGGCAAATTAATTGAATTGAATTCCAAATATTGACAATTAGTATTTACAATTTGAGTCCATACCTGATCAAATGTTTATTATAATTGTAAAACTGTCTGCCTCCATATAGAGTCCATATTTAACATACAAAATAGTGGTGTCTCATCAGTGGCCTGTGCAGTGGTGCATATAAGACCATATATAAAATAGTAGGTTCATTTAAAAGTTGAGTGCATGGCGATGGATTGTTTGATATCAGTAATATTTTCATTGTAACCTCTCAGAGTACACCAGAGTGACACAGCTGTAAAGAAGAAAAAAAAGAGACAGCATTTTGTGTCTTCCAAATTCATGCATTTGTTAATATAATTCAGCACTGTTGAATTGAAAGTTTTGGCCCTTCGCTCACATTATCAAAGTCAGTAGCCCTCTGGAACAAGATGATGCCCACCAGTGATCTAAAGTGAAGGGATGTGCTTTCATAAGCACATCCACATAAAGGTAGGGTAAGTGATTTTCTTTGGTTAAAATAAGTGTTAAATAGCTCTTTATTCTGATAGTACGTATTGCTGTATAGAGTGTTTGTTCAGTAACAGGAGTCTCTATGTCTCTCCACCTCTCTATTAAACAGAACATGCATTTTCAGGTCAGGATACCAATGGTATCCAATCAGGATAGAGAACTCAGTCAGGTGACAGATTAAACAAGTGAAATTGGAAGTGATGACACAATTGGAACAGGAACACTATACAAAATTAAGCAGATAAACTATCTCCTGATTGGCTGAGATTTTGTCATCTACCCGAAAATGTATTTTCTGTTTATCAAAGAGCTGGAGAGACATGGAGACCCCTGTTACTGAACAAACACTCTATAGTAATGATTACTATCAAAATATAGCCCCAATATGACGCTGTAAAGTGTGGTTAAAAAAAGAAGAAAACATGTGTAAAAATCTAAATGGGATTAAAAAAAGTCCCTATTGATCAACATTAATTGATATATTGTCCATATTGTTCCGCTACAGATTGATTAACAAAGGTGAGGTAGCAACCTGTTTATTTTTATTATTATTATTAAGTTAATGCTAAATATTCATAATGAGAAAGCTTACCTGTCGAGTTGGAACAAAATTTGAGAAGAATGTTACAGTTGAGAAGTATAGATGCTTAAAATATCAATGACAGGAGTTGAAGTCTTGACAACTGAAATGTTGCTGAAGTTGTGCATGGAGTTGATGGGTATTGCAATTTATTCTGAGGGCAGCATAGCTCATTCTCTGACTCATCCAATCAGCGGGAGGGGGAGGCAGGTCAATTTACATTTTGACATCCAATCAGTGAGTTGCGGAGGCTGGTTCATTGACACCTTTTATTGTTTCTGCATCTAGCATCTAGCCGTGTGTGTGTGTTTGTGTGTGTGTGTGTGTGTGTGTGTGTGTGTGTGTGTGTGTGTGTGTGTGTGTGTGTGTGTGTGTGTGTGTGTGTGTGTGTGTGTGTGTGTGTGTGTGTGTGTGTGTGTGTGTGTGTGTGTGTGTGTGTGTGTGTGCCTGCCTACCTGACTGACTGACAGACAGTGTGACTGAGTTCTTGTTGTCCTAGTCTAGTCATCTTAGTTCTGCCCTATGTTTTCTCAGTGTAATAATTGATGCCCTACAAATCCCAAACCTATGAACCTATCCCTCGGGAAAATTCAACCCTGATTATTCAAGCCACCAGTTTTTACTTCATCTTTCAGTTATTAATTCATCCTAGGATGTCAACAGTATAGGCTGCTAAACAATGTCAGTCATATAAAACAACATTTAATTGCGAGTCGGAGATGCATGCTCACCAAAGTATAGATCATTGGTTCTTAAACTTTTTAAAGTCAATGACTTCCAAATTGATTCAAAATGATCACATTTGTATCTGCTATTTTTCAATAGCTCTGCTATTTTTCAATAGCCAACATATAGATGGATAAAGTGGTTAAAATGATTGTGATGCTATATTAACTACTTTTGCTGGGGACCCCCTGGAACCTGGTGCTGTGCTGCGTTTGGGTATTGGCCGCACTGACTTTGTGTCCTTTTATTGTGCACTTTTTTTCTTTCCTTTAAGCACCTTAACGTCCATAAGTATATCATGTACAGTTTACATACATAGCTGCTATGCTCAGGCACCGTAGTCATATTTTTTATCCCAGGTACTTTTGTTAATATGTAGATAACTTGTTTGGCTCTTTGTTGTTCTCTTGTTTGATCTCCTTCCCACTGGTTGGAATAACGTGTTCCTTCCACACGCTACGTCCTACCGGGGAAACCCCCCCCTGTCAGGTGATGAGAAGCAGCTTGCTAGCTCCTCATACATTGAAGGAGGCATGAGCTCAGTTCTGGGATCTCCCCAGGCTGGCAGAGGGAGAGTAGGGCCCAGGATGACATAGGCAATTGGCACTGGGTGAAAAAAAATGGTTTACAAAATCGTAGAAAATAAAAAGGATTGTCTCTTTATTTTGCAAACTTTTGTTAGACTTACATCAACTTGAGTTTGCATTCATTCAACCTGTATTTATTTTCTCGGAAATACATTGAGGGCAGGGTGTAAAACATAATTTCACTGAATCTGGTTCACTGTCTCCACCATGGCCTCTCTGCCATGCTGTCCGTGGTGAGTGTGTTTGGGGAGAGAGTGTGGGGAGGAGCCGTTAATGTTCACTAATTAATTCATACTCTAACTCACACATGGGAAACATAAGGCCCGGGGGGCGGACCCGGCCCTTTGACCATCTCAATCCGGCCCGCCAAGTCATATGCCATATGTTAATGGTTTTGAGACAAATTAATTTAACTCCAATTAATAGTCATTCATATTTGCCATTTGAGAACATCTGCATTCCTCCATCCGTATGTACTCAAATGTTTTATGTTTTTAATGTAACAGTGAAACAGTCTGCCGTGAGTCCATATATAACGAATGCGCAATGTGAATGCAATGTGTTTTATCAGTGACCTATGGAGTGGTGCATATCATATAAGATAAGATACGGCATTGACGTGGATTGTTTTATGTAATCTTTTCATTGTAACCTCGTACAGAGTACACCAGAGTGATACAAAAAGATGATGAAAGATCAACATTTTGTTAATGAACATTCTTGTTGTGAAAGCAAGGACCTTATTCTAAAGTAGTCTAGCATGTCTA
Organism: Gymnoscopelus braueri; assembly: GCF_963280865.1. NCBI lineage: Eukaryota > Metazoa > Chordata > Actinopteri > Myctophiformes > Myctophidae > Gymnoscopelus > Gymnoscopelus braueri. The sequence goes on from NC_137615.1 coordinate 48,106,881, forward strand.
CCAAATTCATGCAGTTTTAACATCATTCAGCACAATGTGTTTCAAGTTTCAATTCAATTGTACAATGTGTGGCCCTTCACTCATTTTATCGAAGTCAGTATGGCCCTCTGGAAATAAATGCTGCCCACCCCTGCTCTAACTGTTGTCGAAAGTAATGCCTGCCTACCATATCAATTCATTTATCACACTATAAATGAATAGGTTATAACAAATTAGGTATATAACAAATAGGTTAAATCTGGAACATTGGCCCGGATTCATAAAGGGATTTACGACCATATTTTGTACGTACTGGCATTTAGGACAAATCCTACACCTGCAGTCGGATTCATAAACGTTTTTTGGTCTGTGTTTGGTGCGTCAGGTGCGCACGTTCTCAGGTCAGCCCCGAGGCTGTCTTACCAGGGCTGAAATGTGCGTATGTCTTTAGAATGCTTTATTCTTCATGCCAAAATCAATTACAACAGTGGCAAACCTCAAATAAAATATATATGTGACCAACATTTGTCAACACATATATATAAAAAATAAAACATAAATGTCAAACGATGTATTGCTTGTAGACTATGCATAATATAGACATGATGTAGATTCCACCGCTTTTTATTTATTCTCTAGGCTATCAGTTCCATTTAGAGCTGAATTATATAGGTCCCTCAGTGTGTTTGCCAGCGGGCCATCTGAGCCAAAGTGTCACGTAATAATGAAAATAGGCTATCATGCCTTAATGAAACTGCGGAGGGACTGACGCACCAGTGTCCGTGCCGCGGTATTAATTTGTAGGCTACTCTACTGTATACTGATCACATGAACGCCACACACAACAGCCTAATAAATGTTACCATCTGATGAGGAAACTATAGTGATGAAAGCTGTGTCCAGAAGATCCATTCCCCATTCAGACGTAGGACAGTGATATATTAATCAAAAATTAACTAATTTAATCAATAAGTAATCAATAAGCTCTGGTCCATAATCGAATAGCAGCGTTCCACTTGTATGCCCTGGATTTATTTTCAACATCATCTTTTTACCTGGTAAACGTGAGCAATGTTATATCCTTTCCAGGTTATTAGTCTATTATTTGCTGGTGGGGTTAAACCTTGTAAACATTACACATTACGCTCAGCTTATCCATCGTGCAATAGTGGGACTCGCTTCCAGACAGATCAGAATGATGTTCAAGTTCTCTGTCAGTGTCAAGGCAATGCGCCCGACAGCTGTAAATTTGGACGAGAAGTTAAACTTCTGCAACTCCGGTGTTGCCAGATTTTGTGAGAGAAATAAGCAACCAGGTCTATGAAAATAAGCCCAAAAGAAGCAACTGGCACTTAGGCCATTTAAGCACTTTAATTAAACCGTTGTGAGCTTGTAGATCTGCTATATATAAAAAAAAAATCTTGTAATAAAATGTGGAATATTTGGAAGATTTTTTAAACATTCTAACAACACAAATCTGCCTCCAGCTGGCACAAAACATTTTCAGATGGGGCTTATAGATGGGTTTCCGCGCGACGTCATCACAGAGCAGAGTGCGCAATCTGCGCATGCGGGTGGTAGAACGAACCGGAAGCGCCATTCACTCTGTTGTTATTTTCGGGATTTAGATAGGCATAATGCTGCTATTTTAGGCATAATAGGCATAATGCTGCTATTATATACAAACAGATCCAACTTCCGACAAATCATTTTTATTGAGTAAAGAAGATATTACAAACTGCATCATTTAATCTACTTTCATTAAACCCGGTGAAGACCATTTCTATTATGAATGTACATTTGACTAGAGCTGCTGCGGGTAATAGCGCCCTCTACTGCTCAACCCTCCACTGCGTGCGCATCATCCTCTCATGTTTACAAACAGGAAACCCATCTATAGGGATAAATTTGCCTACATATTAACTTGGGGGTCCATGACATAAAAATATTTGAGAACCACCGGTTAAAACAATTGAACAATTGTGAAGCAAGCCCAAATAACCAACTACACTTTAGAAGCAAGCCCAAAAAACCGCACCCCACTCTGTTACCAATATTTAAAAGCAACTTTACAGAAAAATAAGCGCAAATTCGCTTATAATAAGCGGACATGGCAACACTGTGCCGTAAAGTGACGTTAAAGTTGGATGCTGTTGGATGCAGACTTCGAGATTAATCAGCTCCTACACCTGGTCATACGCACGTCTCTGTGATATACGAACCCCTTTGGGAATTGCACGTCCGTTTGTGACTACCAAAATACGAACTCCTTTACGAACTTTATTTACCCCATATTTACGACCCTCGTTATGAATCGGGGCCATTATGTGTGGATTCAGCTCCAATGCAAGACAATGAAATGGAGAATGGGGGCGGAGTTCTTCAATTGACCGATGTCAACTGTCACAACAAAGACTCATGAGTTAGCAGGTTGTTTTGTCTCTAAACTGAAACATGTTAGTTTTTAAATCTCACCAAGTGATTTTGCAACATACAACTAGCTAGGTTTGCTGGTCTGACTTAAGTTATTGCCCCAATGTTCATAATTTAAATTAACAAAATTGTGTCTTTTTGACAACAAAAACTAAAACAACAAAAAATCGAATACAATACAATAAAATAAAAGTAAGACAATGCCATATGGTCCTGGGTATTTGGTTACATACATTACATCCAACGAGGTCAACAAGAAGAAAAAAAATATAGCTGCAAGCAGCGATAATACGGGGCCAGTGAATAGAGAGAGAGAGAGAGAGAGAGAGAGAGAGAGAGAGAGAGAGAGAGAGGAGAGAGAGAGAGAGAGAGAGAGAGAGAGAGAGAGAGAGACGGATTAGATTGAAGAGAGAGAGAGACGGATTAGATTGAAGAGAGAGAGAGACGGAATAGATTGAGAGAGAGAGAGAGAGAGACGGAATAGATTGAAGAGAGAGAGAGAGAGAGAAACGGAATAGATTGAAGAGAAAGAGAGAGAGAGAGAAACGGAATAGATTGA
>NC_137615.1:48112351-48169851 GCF_963280865.1 Gymnoscopelus braueri
CAGCCGATCTACAAGCTCAGAAACACGTTGCTATCTGAAAAGTTTTGAGATTGTAGATCGGCTATTTTCAGAATGAACTATGTCATACATTGAAAAGACATACTCTCAAATAAGCATTTCAGGTTATCTTTAACAATTGCACTTGCATTAATTGACACAATCATGTTGTGTGCAATGCAACTTAAATGAAGTCTGCATCAAGTGGGGCTTGAACTGGCAACCTTGAGGTTCTAAGGCACACACTTAAGCGAGAAGCCATTGGACCAACAGACCTGACCTGGTGAATGAGAGAGAGAGAGAGAGAGAGAGAGAGAGAGAGAGAGAGAGAGAGAGAGAGAGAGAGAGAGAGAGAGAGAGAGAGAGAGAGAGAGAGAGAGAGAGAGAGAGAGAGAGAGAGAGAGAGAGAGAGAGAGAGAGAGAGAGAGAGAGAGAGAGAGAGAGAGAGAGAGAGATGACATTTTACATCCTGCCAAGTGAAAAGCAACATGTGGTTTCACAGTGTCTGAATTAAATATTAGATTGTAATGTCTTAAAAAATTGCACATGCATTATTTGATGCAGTCATGTTTTGTGCGATGCAATTGAAAAGTGGAATGACCCACCTACAGACAGAGCCAGATAGACAGACAGAGTGAGAGAAACAGACAGCTCAACCTATTGCCATTGACAGGAATCAAACTCTCCACCTTCGGACTCACAGAATGAGACACTACAAGTAGTGCTATAACTTCATCCAGGCTGAAGTTGTCTGTTGAAGATCATACACTTTTGCCTTCTGTCATGAACCAAGCCCCTGTTTCACTAACACTAAGATCACTCGTTCACAAACCATTTACCAATAGAGAAATTGTATGTCTCCTCGAAACCGAAACCAGTGAAAGCAGCCGATCTACAAGCTCACAAAACGTTGCTATCTGAAAAGTTGTGAGATTGTAGATCGGATATTTTCACAATGAAGTACGTCATACATTGAAAAAACATACTCTCAAATAAGCATTTCATGTTATCTTTACCGTTTGCATATGTATTCATTGATACAGTCATGTTTTTTGCAATTCAACTTAAATGAGTCTGCATCAAGTGAGGCTTGAACCGGCAACCTTGCGGTCGTGAGGCACTCGCTTAAGGGAGAAGCCATTGGACCAACAGACAAGAACCTGTGAAAAAGGAGATCACACAGATGATACAGTTTCACGCAAATAGCTGAAAAATCCTGGGTTTAAGTGTTTTTCAAACTGCTCAAAATTGCAGACAATCTAAGGGCGGAGCTTACTGGTTAACGTGATACATGTGTTCCTCATGAGTCAAGGCACATGTGTAAGCAGGTTTAATGGCTGTCGGCCAAACGAGGCATGACTTTTGCCTGTTTAAAGTTTGCATTTAAAAAAAATCGCTATAGCGCCCCCCTTTGACCAATTGGAGTAAGATTGGTTTCAGTGATATTTGGAATGACCCTCAACATTACCGCAAAGTTTCAAAGAAATGTGAGTCTGCATGTATGTGTTAGGGGCAGATGAATAATTGTCATAAAACTGCAATATTCATTGGCTCATTAAAGCTTCATTTTTTCACTTATGGAAAATCTTTGCTGCTTGTTTGTCGGCATAGGTCCAAAGTTCATGTGTAAAACGTTTCGTGCAGATTACTAAAAAATCCCAGGAGGAGATAGGTTTTAACTGTTTTTCATATAATTCAAAATGGTGGGAGATCTAAAGGTCAGAGGTCAAAAGTCAGAGTGTGAAAGTTGTTCATCATGAGTAGACGCATGTGTGTATTGAAGTTTCATGGCTGTAGGTCAAACAGGGCATGAGTTGTACCTGTTCAAAGTTGGCATTTTGCTATAGCGCCACCTTTTGACGAAAGATTGTGAGAATTATTTCTTGATAGTTTTTCATGACCATCTACCATATGGCCAAGTTTCGTAAAAAGCGTATGCACGGTTCAGCCAGAACTGCGAAAAGTGGCAGAAGAAAAAAGAGGGCAACATTAAAACAGGTCCAGAGCTGAGCTCTGGCCCCGTAATGACCCACCTACCAGAGCCAGATAGACAGAGTGAGAGAAACAGACAGCTCAACCTATTGCCATTGACAGGAATCAAACTCTCAACCTTCAGACTCACAGGCTGAGACACTACCTGTAGTGCTATAGCTTCATCCAGGCTGAAGTTGTCTGTTGAAGATCATAAACTTTTGCCTTCTGTCATGAACCAAGCCCCTGTTTCACTAACACTAAGATCACTCGTTCACAAAACATTTACCAATAGAGAAATTGTATGTCTCCTCGAAACCGAAACCAGTGAAAGCAGCCGATCTACAAGCTCACAAAACGTTGCTATCTGAAAAGTTGTGAGATTGTAGATCGGCTATTTTCACAATGAAGTACGTCATACATTGAAAAAACATACTCTCAAATAAGCATTTCATGTTATCTTTACCGTTTGCACATGTATTCATTGATACAGTCATGTTTTTTGCAATTTAACTTAAATGAGTCTGCATCATGTGAGGCTTGAACTGGCAACCTTCAGGTTGTGAGGCACGCGTTTAAGGGAGAAGCCATTGGACCAACAGACAAAAACCTGTGAAAAAGGAGATCGCTCAGATTATACAGTTTCACGCAAATAGCTGGAAAATCCTGGGTTTAAGTGTTTTTCAAACTGCTCAAAATTGCGGACAATCTAAGGGCGGAGCTTACTGGTCAACGTGATACATGTGTTCCTCATGAGTCAAGGCACATGTGTAAGCAGGTTTAATGGCTGTCGGCCAAACGAGACATGACTTTTGCCTGGTTAAAGTTTGCATTTTCAAAAAATCGCTATAGCGCCCCCCTTTGACCAATTGGAGTAAGATTGGTTTCAGTGATATTTGAAATGACCCTCAACATTACCGCAAAGTTTCAAAGAAATGTGAGTCTGCATGTATGTGTTAGGGGCAGATGAATAATTGTCATAAAACTGCAATATTCATTGGCTCATTAAAGCTTCATTTTTTCACTTATGGAAAATCTTTTGCACATGTTTTTCGGCATAGGTTCAAAGTTCATGTGTAAAACGTTTCGTGCAGATTACTAAAAAATCCCAGGAGGAGATAGGTTTTAACTGTTTTTCATATTATTCAAAATGGTGGGAGATCTAAAGGTCAGAGGTCAAAAGTCAGAGTGTGAAAGTTGTTGATCATGAGTAGACGCATATGTATATTGAAGTTTCATGGCTGTAGGTCAAACAGGGCATGAGTTGTACCTGTTCAAAGTTGGCATTTTCAATTGAGTGCTATAGCGCCACCTTTTGACGAAAGATTGTGAGAATTATTTCTTGATAGTTTTTCATGACCATCTACCATATGGCCAAGTTTCGTAAAAAGCGTATGCCAAAAGTGGGAGAAGAAAAAAGAGGGGAACATTAAAACAGGTCCAGAGCTGAGAGCTCTGGCCCCGTAAAAAAAGAATAGCAGTATGTTGCACTAACACCACATCTCAAGTTCTGTTAGCAATATACAGTACATTATATAGCATCAAGTAACACTGTCCTCTGCAAAGCCAGCATTCTGTATAAAAACATATTATGCTGTAACCCTGAACAAAAATGCTGGGTCTGTGAAGAGAGAATAAGCAGCCCCCTTCCTTATTTCACATAGATTTTGCTTTTCAATGAAAAGTTACAGGCAGCAGTCAACATGAGACAGAAATTATGTTTTTGTATTTTCAAAACATAAATGAGAAACATTGATGAGCAAGGACTAGTTATGATGTTTTGACAAAAACTTTTTTATAGGAACAATGTTTTATTTAACACTTTCCCATAAGCACCAAAAACCAACTCAAACACAAAGCACATGTATGGGAGAGGGTGCTCCGTGTAACTACCTCTATAGGGGGTCTGGGTGCATACTCATCCAGTATTATTATCCAAAATCTGCAATTTGGTACATTCTGGCCATGCTTTTTATTAGGGCCGTACAATTAATTGAAAATAAATCAAAGTTGCTATATGAACTACTGCAATTTACAAATAGCAGATGCTGCAGTTAATTACTGTACATAAAAGAGGGGGTGTCCTTAAATAGATATCCTAGTATTTGAGCTATTAATGGTCCATTAATCTAGTACAATATTCATCACCCTTAAATGTACAGTATACTATAGTAAAGGGATTTTTTCCCCCCATATTTGTAGATCGAAGTCATATCTGACTATGCTAAATGTCATAAGGTAGTTAAAGTTGTGGAGTAAAACATTTAAATCGACTCAAATGTTTAAGTGAAGTAAGATCTTCACGGAAAACAAAGTAAGTTAATAATAAGAGTGTAGTGGTTTTACTTAATCCTTAATGATGTGTTTTGGTGAAACATGTACTTCCTCTGCTCATAATCAAGTAAATAGATTAACACAATATTAAGAACCTGTATCTCTTAGATACGGCCATGTAAATGAGAGTTTTCATGGGTTTAAGGCATATACAGTAATACATGCAACCATGTGTAAGGTCACAGAGTGGAGTGTATACTCAAAGAGTCATGCTTCATGGACTATATGTGAAGTCACACAAAGGGTGCATGGGTGAACATGATTCAATTTTTTGTTCCAGAGTGCAAATGAGGCCAGTGCAGTAAATCAGAATCTTACCACATGACAGTTGAAGCAATAATCTACTGTGCTGATGGAGGTACAGAATGATATGTTGACAGATGGAGGTATGTTGACACGACAGATGTCCTGTCCCAGGTCAACTCATCTGACAAATTCTCAAAAGTTCAATGTTCAATAACATTTAATAATATGGTTGTTGTCTTATTTCTTCTTCATAAAACACTACCCTTGCAGTTTTATAGATGCTTACCTTCCCCCATGTTGAGGAGCAAATAACATGTCCCAATGCATGAGTACAGATCCTCACAGATGTTGTTTTTTTTCCTTTAACACATTGCGTGCCAATCGCGTAGTTCTACGCAAAACTTAATAATTGCGCAGCGTGCCAGTCGCATAGTTTTTTTCTCGCAGTGACACATTTCATTGTACAGTAGGCCTCCCTCGCAGTGACACATTTCATTGTAGCACACCCGGATATGGATATATCCGTATCCAGAGATTTTTGTTCCCACCCGCCGACGCTCTAAAGCTTCCCCTAATCCGCTATTATCTCGGAGTTGTCTTTCTCCTCGCTGAACGCTGTTTAACAGAAACCGCGACTACTACAAAATGGAATGTCGCCGATTGAAACGGTCTTCTCTAGGCCACTCACACAGCTACCCTGTGTGTCTACAAACAGTTTAACGCACGATCATAAGGTATTTATGCAACACAAATCAGCCAGATTTGTTTTTCTCTCTCTCTCTCTTGGCTTTATGGAGTAGTACCTCTGGTGAAAGTGTTCCAATTAACACAAATAATGTTTTGATGACCATTTAGTAGGGTCATCTGTGGCACTTCCGTGACCGTGGAGAGCAATAAAGGTCAGTTTCTCAATGGATTTGTCATCTAAGAGGGTTATTATACACATTTAGCCAGGGTGTATTTTCAAAAGGGGCGGGGAAAATTTGTGAGAGACCAAAATCCAAAATGGCCTTTTAATGGTTTGACCTACAATGATGCACATTACATGGTTTCAGAGCTTATTTTGGTCAAGGAATACATATTTGGTGTTTATATAATGATTTGACCTATTGTTGACCTTCAAATGCAAGATGGCTGCCAATTATGAGCTCCAGAAGGTTTTTTTTCTTCTCAGAATCGTCACAGAGCCTTCTTATTAGGCTTTAATGAAAGCTCTGCTCATGATGAGTTGAATAATATGCAGTATAAGTACACAGAAGTAATCTCTGAGGTCAATAAAGTCAATGTTTGTGTGTAAACAACCCTTAGCAAAAAAATAGTATACTTCAAGTTAATTTTATTAAGTATACTTAAGTATAAGTATATGTATAGTAAGTATACTAATACAAATGTACTTGTAGTACACTAGAGAGTATACTTTTTTTTTGTGGCTAAATTGGAACATGTTTAGTTTAAAAAAGTATACTTTAAGGTCATATTGTAGTTTACAGAAGTATACTTTCAAGTATACCACAAGTACACTCATCTATATACTGCTAGTGTACTAGTTATATACTTCTAGCCCACGTTGTGGTTCATTGGAGTACACTTTAAAGTATATCCTCAGTAAACTACTAGTTTACTTGTAGTTATTACATTAAGTATACTATTTATGTACTTGTAAGTATACTCATCTATATACTGCTAGTGTACTAGTTATATACTTCTAGCCCACTTGGTGGTTCATTGAAGTACACTTTAAAGTATATTGTGGAGTATCGCTGGGAAACTTTTATTTTATTGTATTGTATTCGATTTTTTGTTGTTTTTGTTGTAAAAAAAACAAAAATGTTAATTTAAATTATGAACATTGAGGCAATAACTTAAGGCAGACCAGCAAACCTAGCTAGTTGTATGTTGCAAAATCACTTGGTGAGTTTTAAAAACTAACATGTTTCAGTTTAGAGACAAAATAAGCTGCTAACTCATGAGTCTTTGTTGTGACAGTTGACATCGGTCAATTGAAGAACTCCGCCCCATTCTCCATTTCATTGTCTTGCATTGGAGCTGAATCCACACATAATGTTCCAGATTTAACCTATTTGTTATATACCTAATTTGTTATAACCTATTCATTTATAGTGTGATAAATGAATTGATATGGTAGGCAGGCATTACTTTCGACAACAGTTAGAGCAGGGGTGGGCAGCATTTATTTCCAGAGGGCCATACTGACTTCGATAAAATGAGTGAAGGGCCACACATTGTACAATTGAATTGAAACTTGAAACACATTGTGCTGAATGATGTTAAAACTGCATGAATTTGGTAGACATGCCAGACTACTTTAGAATAAGGTCCTTGCTTTCACAACAAGAATGTTCATCAACAAAATGTTGATCTTTCATCATCTTTTTGTATCACTCTGGTGTACTCTGTACGAGGTTACAATGAAAAGATTACATAAAACAATCCACGTCAATGCCGTATCTTTATCTTATATGATATGCACCACTCCATAGGTCACTGATAAAACACATTGCATTCACATTGCATTCATTATATATGGACTCACGGCAGACTGTTTCACTGTTACATTAAAAACATAAAACATTTGAGTACATACGGATGGAGGAATGCAGATGTTCTCAAATGGCAAATATTAATTACTATTAATTGGAGTTAAATTAATTTGTCTCAAAACCATTAACATATGGCATATGACTTGGCGGGCCGGATTGAGATGGTCAAAGGGCCGGGTCCGGCCCCCGGGCCTTATGTTTCCCATGTGTGAGTTAGAGTATGAATTAATTAGTGAACATTAACGGCTCCTCCCCACACTCTCTCCCCAAACACACTCACCACGGACAGCATGGCAGAGAGGCCATGGTGGAGACAGTGAACTAGATTCAGTGAAATTATGTTTTACGCCCTGCCCTCAATGTATTTCCGAGAAAATAAATACAGGTTGAATGAATGCAAACTCAAGTTGATGTAAGTCTAACAAAAGTTTGCAAAATAAAGAGACAATCCTTTTTCTTTTCTTTTTTTATCCTACGATTTTGTAAACCATTTTTTTTCACCCAGTGCCAATTGCCTATGTCATCCTGGGCCCTACTTTCCCTCTGCCAGCCTGGGGAGATCCCAGAACTGAGCTCATGCCTCCTTCAATGTATGAGGAGCTAGCAAGCTGCTTCTCATCACCTGACAGGGGGGGGGGGGTTTCGCCGGTAGGACGTAGCGTGTGGAAGGAACACGTTATTCCAACCAGTTCCTTTGCCCTCCATCAGGCGCCCCGGCTGACCAGGGGGAGGCAGTATAGAGACCAGGATTACTGCATGTTTTTTGTGAGGGTACCTACTCTAAGGGACACGGGGAGAACATGCAAACTCCAAATCGTATTATCCTACAGTATTACCTTGAGAAAACTTTCTCTGTCTGCATCAGAGGCGCAGCCAGAACACTATTATAGGCTGGGCCTAGGCAGGAGCGGGTGGGCACACATGCACGCGCTAATTTAAATGTTTTGCCTTAATTTTCATAAAAATATTGACAGATGTCGCGATGCCCCATTGACCGCCTCCCGGCAAAACACTGAGGCCAGAATCAGAATCAGAATCAGGTTTATTGTCACATCACAGGTTTACAAGGTAAAAAAGGGGGTGAAATTCGTTTTTGTACATCGTTCCCATCGCAACGTCATTTCCATAGAAAGAAGAGGGGGAGGAAGAAGAGGAGTGGGGGGGGGGCAAGTGGGAAGGAGATCAAACAAGAGAACAACAAAGAGCCAAACAAGTTATCTACATATTTACAAAAGTACCTGGGATAAAAAATATGACTAAGGTGCCTGAGCATAGCAGCTATGTATGTAAACTTTGATTATACTTATGGACGTTAAGGTGCTTAAAGGAAAGAAAAAAAGAGCACAATAAAAAGACACAAAGTCAGTGCGGCCAATACCCAAACGCAGCACAGCACAAGGTTCCAGGGGGTCCCCAGCAAAAGTAGTTAATATAGCATCACAATCATTTTAACCACTTTATCCATCTATATGTTGGCTATTGAAAAATAGCAGAGCTATTGAAAAATAGCAGATACAAATGTGATCATTTTGAATCAATTTGGAAGTCATTGACTTTAAAAGGTTTAAGAACCACTGATCTATACTTTGGTGAGCATCTCTGACTCGCAATTAAATTTAGTTTTATATGACTGACATTGTTTAGCAGCCTATACTGTTGACATCCTAGGATGAATTAATAACTGAAAGATGAAGTCAAAACTGGTGGCTTGAATAATCAGGGTTGAATTTTCCCGAGGGATAGGTTCATAGGTTTGGGATTTGTAGTGCATCAATTATTACACTGAGAAAACATCGGGCAGAACTAAGATGACTAGACTAGGACAACAAGAACTCAGTCACACTGTCTGTCAGTCAGTCAGGTAGGCAGGCACACACACACACACACACACACACACACACACACACACACACACACACACACACACACACACACACACACACACACACACGGCTAGATGCTAGATGCAGAAACAATAAAAGGTGTCAATGAACCAGCCTCCGCAACTCACTGATTGGATGTCAAAATGTAAATTGACCTGCCTCCCCCTCCCGCTGATTGGATGAGTCAGAGAATGAGCTATGCTGCCCTCAGAATAAATTGCAATACCCATCAACTCCATGCACAACTTCAGCAACATTTCGGTTGTCAAGACTTCAACTCCTGTCATTGATATTTTAAGCATCTATACTTCTCAACTGTAACATTCTTCTCAAATTTTGTTCCAACTCGACAGGTAAGCTTTCTCATTATGAATATTTAGCATTAACTTAATAATAATAATAAAAATAAACAGGTTGCTACCTCACCTTTGTTAATCAATCTGTAGCGGAACAATATGGACAATATATCAATTAATGTTGATCAATAGGGACTTTTTTTAATCCCATTTAGATTTTTACACATGTTTTCTTCTTTTTTTAACCACACTTTACAGCGTCATATTGGGGCTATATTTTGATAGTAATCATTACTATAGAGTGTTTGTTCAGTAACAGGGGTCTCCATGTCTCTCCAGCTCTTTGATAAACAGAAAATACATTTTCGGGTAGATGACAAAATCTCAGCCAATCAGGAGATAGTTTATCTGCTTAATTTTGTATAGTGTTCCTGTTCCAATTGTGTCATCACTTCCAATTTCACTTGTTTAATCTGTCACCTGACTGAGTTCTCTATCCTGATTGGATACCATTGGTATCCTGACCTGAAAATGCATGTTCTGTTTAATAGAGAGGTGGAGAGACATAGAGACTCCTGTTACTGAACAAACACTCTATACAGCAATACGTACTATCAGAATAAAGAGCTATTTAACACTTATTTTAACCAAAGAAAATCACTTACCCTACCTTTATGTGGATGTGCTTATGAAAGCACATCCCTTCACTTTAGATCACTGGTGGGCATCATCTTGTTCCAGAGGGCTACTGACTTTGATAATGTGAGCGAAGGGCCAAAACTTTCAATTCAACAGTGCTGAATTATATTAACAAATGCATGAATTTGGAAGACACAAAATGCTGTCTCTTTTTTTTCTTCTTTACAGCTGTGTCACTCTGGTGTACTCTGAGAGGTTACAATGAAAATATTACTGATATCAAACAATCCATCGCCATGCACTCAACTTTTAAATGAACCTACTATTTTATATATTGTCTTATATGCACCACTGCACAGGCCACTGATGAGACACCACTATTTTGTATGTTAAATATGGACTCTATATGGAGGCAGACAGTTTTACAATTATAATAAACATTTGATCAGGTATGGACTCAAATTGTAAATACTAATTGTCAATATTTGGAATTCAATTCAATTAATTTGCCTCAAAATGTTCTGCCTTTTTTACATGTACTATATGTATTGTATATGCACTGTGTGTTGCCCATGTGTGCTTGGCACGGGAAGCATTGGTTCCCTAAAGATACTTACTTATTTACTATTTAAGCAAGTCGGCCTAACCGCGTATGTCATAAGTTATTTTAAAAAGACAATACCATCGAACACCCCACGTAAATCCTTGTATCTTTATCCCCTGCTTCACAGTGTACTGATGCAGTTATTGTAGCATATTTTCGAAAACAGTTTGGAGATATATATTTGTAATTGAATCCGCAATACATCTGTCATTCTCTTTTGTAGAATGGGCAACGCCTCAATCACCGTTAACTACCCAACCAGTCTGCACCAAAGTCTCCCCAAAGGCCTGGAGCATGGCAAGGTAGTGGAATCAAGTCCCGGCAAGCTGAAGTTGGAGAAGTGTGACGGCGCTGCGGTGGGCTGTGGTGGCTGGGTTCAATTCAGGAAGAGGGATTCATCTGCAAATAATGATTACTCTGAGCTTTACTGCTATAATAATTACAAGGGAGTACATCAAGGACAGGCCATATGGAACAACGACAAGAACAATCTAAACCTCAATCTTGCGCACAGATGGGCTGATTCTGAGCTGATTATCGACATCAACTTCTAAAACAACCAATTCTCTGTTTCTTTCTTCTTTTTTTCTTCTCCCCCTGCTTTACTCCCCCTCCTTCATTCCTACTTGCACTCATACCTAATATTCATGATATGCTTGATGTAATATTGATCTACTTCTGAATTTTGCTTCATGAATATCACTGATATTTCACCTGGGAACCCCTTTTACTTTATGGCAAGGAAGGTACAGAGCATTGGCTGCCACTTAATGCTGTAACAACTTCAATAAAGCAGTACAGATCTTACAGTGTGTGGGTTATTGGTCTCATAGTGAATGAACGATTAACGGTTTACAAGAATGAAAGGAGAGACATGTAAAATATGCATCCCTTGTATTTCCAAAGTAGTTATACACATAAGAGGATATTTTATCTGTAGGTATAATCCTAAAGCAGGGGTGGGCAGCATTTATTTCCAGAGGGCCATACTGACTTCGATAAAATGAGTGAAGGGCCACACAATTGAATTGAAACTTGAAACACATTGTGCTGAATGATGTTAAAACTGCATGAATTTGGTAGACATGCCAGACTACTTTAGAATAAGGTCCTTGCTTTCACAACAAGAATGTTCATCAACAAAATGTTGATCTTTCATCATCTTTTTGTATCACTCTGGTGTACTCTGTACGAGGTTACAATGAAAAGATTACATAACACAATCCACGTCAATGCCGTATCTTATCTTATATGATATGCACCACTCCATAGGTCACTGATAAAACACATTGCATTCATTATATATGGACTCACGGCAGACTGTTTCACTGTTACATTAAAAACATTTGAGTACATACGGATGGAGGAATGCAGATGTTCTCAAATGGCAAATATGAATCACTATTAATTGGAGTTAAATTAATTTGTCTCAAAACCATTAACATATGGCATATGACTTGGCGGGCCGGATTGAGAAGGTCAAAGGGCCGGGTCCGGCCTCCGGGCCTTATGTTGCGGCCCCTTGTGTGTCCTAAAGGAAGAGTATATCAACAGCATTTGGGAGGTGAAGAGAAGGCCAGAGTGATGAGCATGAAACTGGACATAGAAGGGCTGATGATAAATGTCATCAGTGCATATGACCCACAAGTTCATCTAGAAGAGTTCTGGGGTCAGCTTGATGAAGTGGTAGAGGAGATACACAAGGGGGGAGAGTGGTGATTGGAACATACCTCAATGGACATGTGGGGGAGGGGGACAGAGGGGATGAGGAGGTGATGGGTATATGGTTTTAAGGAGAGAAATTAAGGACAGGTGGTGCTGGACTTTGAGAAATGAATAGAAATGGCTGTTGGGAACACCTATTTCAAGAAGAGGGAGGAACACAGGGTGACATATACGAGTGGAGGCAGGAGCACACAGGTGGACTACATTTTATGTAGGAGGGCTAGCCTGAAAGAGATCGGAGACTGTAGTTTAAATACCTGGGGTTAACTATCCAAGTATTCGGGAGTATAGAAGAGAAGTGAAGAGGAGAGTGCAGGCAAAGTGGAAGAAAGTGTTATTTGTTAGTTATTTGTGACAGAAGCCTTTGGTGTTGTCCATTTCTTGAGGGCACAAAGGCCAGATACCAGGGCAGGAAGGCCATTAAATAAAAATTTTAGTCCATTGAAATAATTAATTGAATTTAAGGGTTGAGAGTGATTTTAAATTTAATATGTACACTATCTGCAGTGAAAAAAAAAAAGTGGTATTTACAATGATCCTTGATCCATACACAAATACAAGTCATTGGATTGGTTTAAAGATGGGGTCACAGGGGAGTTAAGAATTCAGAATCTCAACAAAAGACACTGGTGTCTACATGATAAGAAAGAGGCACTGGTGTCTATTGACAAGAAATAGACAGAGGAGAAACTGGTACAGTCAGCTGGGGCATTAAGGACACTGTGGCCTCAGGGCATGCCATTTTTTGAGGGGCACAAGGCCACAAGGAATGAGGGGGCACAAGGCCACAAGGAATGATTCATTCTGTGTGTAACCCTTTAGTTATTACAGGCAGGGTATAGGACTAGTTACTAGGTTCGAAAAGAGCAGTAGGCTATCACGGAAGAATAATTTAGACCACAGACCATGAGTAAGGTTTTATAGTAGCCCGACGGCTTGTATTAACAACAAATAAAAATATGAATGGCAGACGCACAAAACAATAACAATCACATAAAACAAAAGAAAACCAACTGTGCTTAGACAGTTTAAGTGTCATAGATAAGTACCTCCTTTTAAACACCCCTATGAAAACACAGGTTAACAGGTAAGTCTTATTTTAGTCTCTATTTTAGTTTCCCCTTCAGGTTTTAGATCTATTTTATCTATCCTTTTCAGGTTTTGGTTCTAACTAAGATAAGTATAAACTAAGTTATTCCTCTTTTAGGTTCATGGTAAGTATTAGTTTTTAACCAATGTAATATACCTTTTTATCAAATCAAAATACCTTCTGGTTCACCTTAAATAAAAGTACAATCAATGTATTCAAAATCTCTCTAATGAATGTAAAATAAAATCACAATATCAATAACCACATGAACTTATTAATAACTATAAATGTCCATTTACAGGTCTTAAAAGAATGAAATGAAAGTGTGGCTCAAGGGTTCACTGAGTCCATCTGAGTGTGTAGTGAATGACAGTGTGACTGTGAAGTTCACTGAATGTCCATCCAGGTATGGGTAGGTGTGTGCAGTGCAAGTGGCTAGCACTGTGAGTCTCACTGTGTTGCTGCAGTGATGTGAGATGAGTAGTGTTGAGTCCTACCACACTACCACGTGCTCAATTTCTGTTTAAGGGTTCTGCTTTGAGATCTTGATCCGTAGTATCTTGGGTAGCTCGCCATCAAACTTCATCCATGGAAGTGATATGCCAATATCACTTGAATCAAACTCCAATAAAAGCAAAAGACCTGACCAAGTCAGTGTTCACTGAATTCACAGAGATTCAGGATCTAATGTTTCAGGATCAAAAGCACTCTTGTCTCAAAAAGAGATGGAATCAACCAAAAAATATCACATTCATCACACTTGTCTTTTCATCACACTTTTTCTCTGTCTTTCTAGCTGTTTGTTTAACAGGCTCCTGTCTCATGTTCTTTTCAGAACATTCTGTGCTCTGCAGCATGTGATTAGCTGAATCACATCACCTGGCTGGTGTGGACTTCAACGAGCAGTCTATTAATTGAGAAACATCATTGGCCAATTACTTCATTGGCTAGATCAGAGCACCTCACAGGGCTCTTAAAGAGACAGTAACAAGTGGATGAATGTGAATCCAGACTGAATACATGAAATAAACCCATATTACCATACTCTGTGTAGTAAAATAGTTTTGGACAATCCTATTTAGTTTTCATCTTTAAAGCTCTTTTGTAGAGGTTTGGATATTTTATTTGGTTTATCTCCTAATTCCATTTCTGCTTAGATCCTTGTTTTAGTGACTTGGCTATTTTGACCTGGGTTACACCCTCCCCCCTTTACCCTATGCAAGTCCCTTTGCATAGTACTAACAGGTTGAGGTTGCAGCGTTATGATTTGGGGCAGGTCAATGTAACTGGGTTCTGTGAGTGAGCTGGTGATAGCTGTGCTCAAACTTTGGAACAGGGAATTGACAATAGAGACCAATGGGTTCCCAAGTTCAGGGTAGGTTAATCTCTTGGCATTCTCCCTTTTTCTGGTAGATCTTCTCAGTGTTTGCTCCATTTCACTTTGATCTCTCTCTGTCACTTCTGGATTTATAGGGTCCTCTTCCTCTGGCATGGCCAGATTCGTAACTTCATCCGTTTCCAACATGTTCGGGTCTGTAACTTCTTCTGTCTCCACAGGTAAGTTTACAGCTCCATCGGCTTCAACAAGTCTTTCCATGCTTGTATCCAGCAGGATTTCAGGTAAGTCATCAGCATCAGCTGCAACTGTTTCATTTTTTCTTTCCACAGGTTCATTGGATCTCCTTTCAGGTACGTTTTCTTGTATACTTTCTTCTGTTGCAGGTACAGATTCCATTCCAGGTAGGTATTCTCTTCCCTGCAGTGAGAATTCATTATCAGGTAGGTCTTCAACAGCATTCTCTGGAGCATTATCAGATGTTGGCTCGGTATTTGAACCAGTCTGCTCAACAGCGGGATGCGTTGTAGAAGATTGTTCTTCTGTACTGTCTGTGATTTCATTTTCCTGAGTGAACCTTGTGGTCTCCAGAATGGGATCTGGAACATAATGTGCCAAATAGTCATCCTCATCCTCTGAGTTGACTTCTGGTTGTTCAGGCTCAGGATCAGGATGCTGGCGTGTGGCTGGTCGTTTGGGTGTTTTGCACACAACAGGATCCTCTTCTTCAACTGTTGGTAAGAAACCACAAGGCAACAAGAGGTCTCTGTGCAATGTTCTTTGGGGACCATCTTTATTTTCTGGCTTGACTGTGTAAACTGGGAGGTCTCCTGCACGGCTTACAACAACATGCACAACGGCTTCCCATTTATCAGCCAACTTGTGTTTCCCTCGTAGTCGCAGGTTTCTTACGAGTACACGGTCACCAATGTCTAGGGTCGATTCAGTGATACGTCTATCGAACCTGACTTTGTTCCTTCCAGCTGTTTTGGCAGCATTTTTTGAAGCTAGTTCGTAAGTCTCTTGAAGATGTGTCTTCAAAGCATGGACATATTCTGAGTGAGATTTTCCATGACTTTTATTCAGAGGTATGTTGAATGCGAGGTCAATAGGTAAACGAGGTTGCCGTCCAAACATCAACTCGTATGGCGTAAATCCTGTGGTATCATGCTTTGTACAGTTATAAGCATGTACTAAAGGCTTTACAAAATCTTTCCAGTGTTTCTTCTCTTGATCTTTGAGTGTACCAAGCATACTTAAGAGGGTACGGTTAAACCGCTCCACAGGGTTTCCCCTTGGATGGTATGGTGTGGTTCTGATCTTATGAATTCCCATGATCTCACAGAGCTCCTTGATCGTCTTGGATTCAAAATCTTGTCCCTGGTCACTGTGTAACTTTTCAGGAATTCCATAGTTAATAATGAAGTGTTCCCAGAGGCACTTGGCCACAGTTCTGGCCTTCTGATTGGGTGTAGGAACAGCCACTGCATATTTTGTGAAGAAGTCGGTAATCACGAGGACATCCTTGGTGTTGCTGCGGTCTGGCTCTATGGAGAGGAAATCCATACAGACCAGCTCGAGTGGTCTGGTAGCCTGGATGTTGACCAAAGGTGCTGCCTTATGTGGCAATGCTTTGCGGTGCACACAGCGACTACATGTCTTGACTTTCTTCTCTACGTCAGCAGCCATTCTAGGCCAAAAGAACCGGGACCTTGTAAGATCAAGGGTTCGGTCAATGCCGAGATGACCCATGTCATCATGGACACTCTTCATAACCATGCTTCGTAATTCCTCTGGCAGGACCAGCTGGTAGTGGACTTCCTCACCAACTTGCCTCTTACGATAGAGAATTCCGTTCTGTAGCTCAAGTTTATTCCATTCTCGCATGAGGATAGGGAGTTCAGGGAGTTCCTTCCTCACAGCGGGAGGCAATGTTTCTCCTGATTCAAGCTGGAAGATAACTTCTCGAATAGCAGGATCAGCTCTCTGTTTCTGCTTTATCTCTTCTTCCGGTATGTTGGGAAGGACTGGAAAACCTTCATAATACTCAAAACTGTCTGGGATAGCTTCAGCAGACATGGACAGAGACTCAACAAGTGGAATGTAGGGGCAACTGTCGTCATTGTCCATAGCTGGACGAACTAAGTGTTTGTCAGTGATTGCACTAACCACCTCTTTTGGGACAAGAGTGGACTCATCACACTCAGGTAGGTGATGCAAGGTAAACTGACGAATTCGCTCTTGTTCTTTCTGAGAGACATGGTCATTGGTAAGTTCACCATGGGGACGACGTGAAAGACCATCAGCGTCCTGATTACTCTTCCCCGCTCTATACTGAAGCTGGAAATCGAATGTCGACAGTGCAGATAGCCACCGATAGCTTGTAGCATCCAACTTGGCCGTCGTCAGCAGGTAAGTTAGGTGGTTGCTATCTGTGATCACTGTGAAGGTGTTTCCATACAAGTAGTCACTGAATTTTTCGGTGATACACCATTTGAGAGCCAAAAACTCAAGTTTGTGAGCTGGGTAGCGGGCTTCAGTTTTTGATAACCCGCGACTGGCAAAGGCAATGACACGCATTTCTCCTTCTTGCTCTTGGTAGAGTGCAGCTCCTAAATCAGTGGTACTTGCGTCCGTGTGTAATCTGTATGGCCGCTTCGGGTCAGCAAACCCTAATATAGGGGCAGTAGTGAGCTTGTCAATGACTGTCTCGAATGCATGTTGACAGCTTGCTGTCCATCTTCCTCCGAAAGGCTCTTTCGGATGGAAGTACTTGTTATTGTTGTCTTTGACTCTGCAGCTCTTCCTGAGTGGTGGGTACCCTGCAGTAAGGTCATTCAGGGGTTTCACGATCTTAGAGTAGTCCTTTATAAATCTTCTATAATATCCGGAAAACCCTAAGAATGAGCGTAATTCTTTGAGATTTCTTGGACTTGGCCAGGTCTTTATGGCTTCAATCTTCTGTGGGTCTGTTTCAACACCATGCTGTGAGACAACATGTCCCAGGTACCTCACTGACGTTTGGAAGAACTTGCATTTTTCCAAGGAAAGTTTCAACCCGTACTCCTTCAGACGACTGAGTACATGGAGTAGTCGTTTTTCATGCTCTTCAAGGGATTCTGAGAATACAATCAGATCATCGAGAAACACGAGGACTTCTTTTAAGTTGATGTCTCCCATGCAATTCTCCATCAGCCGTTGAAATGTGCTGGGAGTATTAGTAATACCCTGGGGCATCCTGTTAAACTCCCAGAACCCCAATGGACATACAAAGGCTGTCTTGTGTTTGTCTTTCGCGTCTACCTCTATCTGGTAGTACCCTGACTTAAGGTCCAATACAGAGAACCACCTTGAACCGGTGAGGGCAGAGAAGGTCTCCTCCAGATTGGGCAGAGCGTAGGCGTCCTTGATCGTTTTCAAATTCAATTTCCTGTAATCAATACAGAGCCTGACATCTCCATTTTTCTTTCTTACAACCACGATGGGTGAGGAGAAGGAGGACTCTGATTCACGGATTACTCCTGATTCGAGCAGCTCTTGCAGATGTCTTCGCACAGCATCAAGATCGTGTGGATGTATCGGACGAGGTCTTTGTTTGAAAGGTGCTTCGTCACTTAACTTCTGATGTTTTACTTTGCTTGTGTTACCAAAGTCCAAATCATGTTGTGCGAATACTTCTGGCATGGTACACAATTTTTGGGAAATTCTCTCTTTCCATTCAGCTGGGACTGGAGAATCAGAGAAGTCAAAACGTAGCTTTAAGCTTTCAGGTGACGTAGAAAGGTTCTCTGATGATACTGGATCAGTGGAGTTCTGTTGGTTGGGGACAACTTGCTGCAAGGCATGAAGTTCAGCTATGACACTCTTTGCAGGAATTTCAATGTCATGCTGGGTTTCATTGCGTAGCACAACAGGTAATGTCTGTGATGGTTTTTGAGGTAGGGTGAGTAAGCAGCTCGTTACTAGCACTCCTCCTGGCAAGGAAGATATTGAAGGTGGCTCCAGTACAACCCACCGGTCTGGAGTTTGACTCTTGATGCGGACTGACCCTTCAAGGACAAGGCTCTGGCCAGCAGGAATAACTGCAGACATCTTACCAGGTATCCTCACCACTCCCATGTTACTGTTCACTTTCTGATTGTGTCTATGTTCAATAATCTTCAGAACAGCCCTATAGCCATAGGGAAATGATTGAAATTCAACATCACTGGTCTCCTTGTATTTCTCATATACCAAATCCAAGGCATTTGTGCCTATCAACAATGTGGACTGTGCATTAGCACGCATGTCTGGGACAATCAGTGCAAGAGTGGACACTTCGATTTCAGAACCAAGGAAGTCTTTTGGAAAGGTGATGTCTGCTTCTATGTAGCCTAAATAGGGCACAGTCTGACCATTTGCAGCCTCTACCTCTAGCAGGTTGTTCAAAGAATGGATTTTCAAGTTAGAGAGATTCTGCTCATAGAATGACTGCGAAATCGTGGTCACTTGTGATCCTGTATCAAGAAGACAATTGCAAGTCTTCCCTTCAATGCACACTTGAGCAGTGCTCTTGGCTCCAATTAACCCCTTAGGTATCTGTACAGTATTGGACTTGGTATGTTTTTTCTTGATTCTGTGTTCAGCATCAGTTGTGGGACTGATTTCAGTGACGTCAGCTCTTATTTGTCCCGCAATAAGGGCTGCATCTAGTTTGAAGAATCCGCGTGGGCTGAACTGTTTTGACTTTCCCATGCAAGCTGTTTTTCTTTTAGTTGCTTCCTCTTTGATGCAACCAAGGAGGGCTTTGGTTCATCGTCACAGTTTGTTTTGATATGGCCGTCCTCGCCACACTGAAAACAATACCAAGGCCTTGGTTTGTTAGTTTTCTTATTGCTCGTATCAGTGTGGTCGGACTTCACTTTCTCGGCTTTGGAAGATTCAGGCGGTTTAGTAACAGCAGGCTTGGAAGCTGCTTTCTGGGATTTCTGAGGTGTCGGAGCCAGTCGTGCAAGTTGAGCCTGCAGATCGGCTATTTGTTTTTTCAATTTGTGTGTTTCAGACTTGGGCTCAGAGGTACCACCTCTTTGAGTTGTGCCTTCTTCTTCACCACATGTAAACCATGTGTTCTGAACGTGGGAATCTGCACGTTTCTTGGTACCAAGATGCTGTTTCATGCGGCAGGCTTTTGAAGCTTGTTTGTTCTCCTCTGTACGAATGAGAAGGAGTAATTCTGCAAATGAGGGCAGTGGTTTTCTTTTCTCCAACTGCAGATCGGATATCAATGCATTTGCCCAACACCCTCTACAGAACTGCTTCAAAAGATGTTCGTCCAGTTCACCTGCAGTAACACCACCTCTCCGGAAGGCAGCACTCAAAGTGTCTTTCAATCGGTGCAGGTAAGTGGATGGTTTCTCATCTGGGTCTTGCCATGTGATTAGGAACTTGGTAAAGAGGTCCTGACCGTCCTCAACAGTACCAAAAGCTGAATCCAACAGCTCCAAGTACGCTGAGGGCAAAGCGTCAGGTTTCAGGTGTCTTACAACATCAAGAGCAGGGGATGACAGACTTTCAAGGATTTTTCTCGCCCTGTGCAGGTCTGACAGATGTGGATCGTTAAGGATAAGTTCAACAGTAGTACGCCAACTCTCATAATCAGCTTCATTGGCAGGACGTGGGCAGCGTCCTGAGAAGACTCGGAGCCTTGAGGGCATGTGTGCGTTTGATGCTGCACCTTCACTTCTCACAATGTGTTCTACTACTACTCTCTGCAGTTCAGGTGGGTTGAGATCACCTGGTGACATAGTTGGTGGTTGACGTGCATCAGGGAATGACCATGATGATGACTGGGCAAATTGTGGAGGAGTCTGAACAGATTGTGATTGGATAGTACGCATGGGACTGGCGCTTGTTTCAGATGATTCTGCTACGTGTTGATGTTGCTCATGAGACATTTTGGAGTGTTCCATGACACTTGGGGTCTCTGAATCACTTGCGGTGACTGACTCACTGATGCGAGAGAGTTCCCTTTTAAGGACAGATTCAAAGTCTTTGCCAGTCAGTTTGGCTATATCCTTCAGCTCTTTGAGGTAGGTATCAGTCGCTGTTCTACTGTAGACACTGCATAGGGCCTTGACTCGGAAAAGTACTCCTTCAGTTTTACATTGAAGACTAAGGGGCAATAGGGGCGTAAGTGATTCCATAGCTGAACCGCTTGAATACTCAACTATGGTTTGACCATCAAAGTCTGACTGGGGATCATCAATTTTGATTTCTCTTTCAAATTCGCCATGTTGCCGTAGAAAGTCAAATACTTCTTTGTCTGCAACAGTATTAGTCAACCGACTGACTATTACAGCGTTGGGGATTTTCACATTTGAAGTTTGTATTATCTCCATTCTCAATTACTTGAAGTTTATACAACCTAGCTATATTAATGGTCTGTGGTTTCTAACTATTTATTTGGCAATTACTACTCCTGGCTAGCTCGCCAAGAATGATGTAACCCTTTAGTTATTACAGGCAGGGTATAGGACTAGTTACTAGGTTCGAAAAGAGCAGTAGGCTATCACGGAAGAATAATTTAGACCACAGACCATGAGTAAGGTTTTATAGTAGCCCGACGGCTTGTATTAACAACAAATAAAAATATGAATGGCAGACGCACAAAACAATAACAATCACATAAAACAAAAGAAAACCAACTGTGCTTAGACAGTTTAAGTGTCATAGATAAGTACCTCCTTTTAAACACCCCTATGAAAACACAGGTTAACAGGTAAGTCTTATTTTAGTCTCTATTTTAGTTTCCCCTTCAGGTTTTAGATCTATTTTATCTATCCTTTTCAGGTTTTGGTTCTAACTAAGATAAGTATAAACTAAGTTATTCCTCTTTTAGGTTCACGGTAAGTATTAGTTTTTAACCAATGTAATATACCTTTTTATCAAATCAAAATACCTTCTGGTTCACCTTAAATAAAAGTACAATCAATGTATTCAAAATCACTCTAATGAATGTAAAATAAAATCACAATATCAATAACCACATGAACTTATTAATAACTATAAATGTCCATTTGCAGGTCTTAAAAGAATGAAATGAATGTGTGGCTCAAGGGTTCACTGAGTCCATCTGAGTGTGTAGTGAATGACAGTGTGACTGTGAAGTTCACTGAATGTCCATCCAGGTATGGGTAGGTGTGTGCAGTGCAAGTGGCTAGCACTGTGAGTCTCACTGTGTTGCTGCAGTGATGTGAGATGAGTAGTGTTGAGTCCTACCACACTACCACGTGCTCAATTTCTGTTTAAGGGTTCTGCTTTGAGATCTTGATCCGTAGTATCTTGGGTAGCTCGCCATCAAACTTCATCCATGGAAGTGATATGCCAATATCACTTGAATCAAACTCCAATAAAAGCAAAAGACCTGACCAAGTCAGTGTTCACTGAATTCACAGAGATTCAGGATCTAATGTTTAAGGATCAAAAGCACTCTTGTCTCAAAAAGAGATGGAATCAACCAAAAAATATCTTATCTATCTAACAGTAAATCACATTCATCACACTTGTCTTTTCATCACACTTTTTCTCTGTCTTTCTAGCTGTTTGTTTAACAGGCTCCTGTCTCATGTTCTTTTCAGAACATTCTGTGCTCTGCAGCATGTGATTAGCTGAATCACATCACCTGGCTGGTGTGGACTTCAACGAGCAGTCTATTAATTGAGAAACATCATTGGCCAATTACTTCATTGGCTAGATCAGAGCACCTCACAGGGCTCGTAAAGAGACAGTAACAAGTGGATGAATGTGAATCCAGACTGAATACATGAAATAAACCCATATATTACCATACTCTGTGTAGTAAAATAGTTTTGGACAATCCTATTTAGTTTTCATCTTTAAAGCTCTTTTGTAGAGGTTTGGATATTTTATTTGGTTTATCTCCTAATTCCATTTCTGCTTAGATCCTTGTTTTAGTGACTTGGCTATTTTGACCTGGGTTACATGTGTATCACAGAATGAATCATTCAACTAATGTTGATATGATATGCTTTTGATTGTTTGGGTAATTTCCCCAAACAATAATTATATCTAGATGGTCTTGGATAATGTAATATCCAAATTAGCAGAACACATCTCTTCCAGCAGGGGGAGCCACCATCACATAGTGTAGTTTACTGATCATTTGACTGTTTCACTGATATGTTTTAAAGATTATGATACATCTTCTAGAACACTGGTTCCCAAACAGTGGGTCTTGAACTTAAACGTTTAGGAACCACCGTTCTAGAAGGCCAATGATTATGTTTTTGTCTGAATATGGCACATGCAGAATAAGACAACAACAACAGGGTCCAGGGGTTTGGTTTATTTAGGATCAACTAAGCTGTGAACTGTGAAGCAAGTTGTGACAGTGTAGCTCTGCTATTTCCACCACGTGACACTGTTGTACGATGAAGTATAAATCAAGCTTAAGGCACTATGTAGTACTGCTAACTGAATGTCCTTTGGCGTTGTCAAGACCTTCTGTATAGAGGGGTACTCAGAAAATATAAGGACACAATAATGATAAGTATGAGAGATTTAAAAAGCCTGGCCCGGTCGGTTGTGATTGGATTTCCCTGCCCCCGAAGTTTTGGGGCACCAATCAGGGCCCAGTTTGCAAATGTGCAAAAATCCTTTTTTTTTTTTTTAGTCCTGTAAATGCAGTTCCACGCAGAGATACCCTTCTATCTACCCAGTGTTATTAGTCTGGCCATGATGCCAGGCTACATCAGCATCTACATCTTGAAATTGTAAATAGTTGTGTAAGTTGTAGAACTGTATAATACAACAAATAAATAGTACCATCAGCATCTGCAGTGAAGTTGTAGACAGTACAGTTGCAAAAGTGTCTACAAGAAAACATAAGTGGGTTTCAGGTGAGGTTATTTGAACAAAAGTGCCATCTTTACACTGAAGTTGTCATCAGTTGAGTTTTTGTGAAATTGTGAATTTGTTGTTTGTTGTAGGCTTCTTTCAGTGACACTCAAAATGACAATACTCTTATTGCATAAACAAATTCCCAAACTTTTAGATACACAACCAATTTTATCCAATCAGGAAAGATAATTCACACAGGATACAGATTAAACAAGTGAAATGTTAAGTGATGATACAAAGACAAAATTCAAATTGGAACACTAAATGGGCGCTCTCTTCCGATTGGCTGAAATTGGCAACCCACCTGAAAATGTATTTTCTGTTCATTAAATAGATGGGAGAGATGGGGAGACTCCTGTTACTGAACAAACACTGTATAGCAATGATTACTATCAGAATATAAGTGATCTAACCTTTGAACAAAACAACGTTTTGTTTTAACCAAAACAAATATCACTTACCCTACTGTAACTTGTTCCTGGATACCCCCTAACAGTCACAGGTGCAGGGTTAGCTACTGTAGCATTAAGGTATCTCAGTCCACTGACTTCTCAATCATCCCATGTTGCCAGAGAAACTTTGAGTGAAACTCTGGGTTTCCTCTTTGTGTCTTCAGGTAGAAAACATCAACAGACCCACATCAACAGTCCAACTGATGAAGTTAAACTGTGTCTTAGAAAACGTCTGCTCACAATTTTCAAGGACCCCCTCTTAACTGTGACAGTGTACATATGGAACTGTTAGGGTCCATTTGGTTACATTTGCACACTGTCAGAGTTAGACTTGTAAGGGTCCATTTAGAACCCCCTCAAGGAACACTGAGTCCCTGGACCCATGAGAACGACGTCTCTAGACTCACTGTAAGCTAGCTTTAGAGTTAGTACTAAAAACAAACAAAACTCCCTGAACTTCGTTGTGTAGAAATTCTTCCAGTTGTAGTGCAGATTCTTTGTCACTTTTTTTACACTGACTGTAGGGCAAACCATTAAGACTATAAGTTAGACAGGTTTGTGTACTGCATTGCAAAAGTATAATATAGCACTGAATCCATCTGTATCAAACTCTGTCCTGACTCTCTCGGGTGCATGTTTACCTGCGCAGTGTCTGTGTCCATCCGACTCTCTCGTCCGGGCTGAAACACACTGCTGCTACTCTGCGTTCCCATGAGGAGGGAGGAGTACAGTTCAGGAAGTGACCTCACAAAATTGTCATTGTTGGTTATCTGGGTTACATAAAGGTTCAGGTGGGTGTTTTTTGGGGGGCCATAACCCCCCAACTTGCTGTCTGGAAACAGCAGGGAGCAACACTGCTCCACCACCCCCACTGTACATCAGTACATCGATGAGTATTGGCTTCAGTGTCTCCCTAGGCTGAACTTGACCCTGTGGCCTTGCTTGCAGGGACAGGAATTGAACCTGTGTATTTTCCACTATTATCCCTTAATTATGTTCTAATTAGAAATTGAATGAAACGTAACAAAAGGCGTTATTAGAAATGGTGTTCTCTGCTATTAGACAGAAACAAACAAACAAACACAGTTATACGCTAAATATGGAACATAATTCCTGGGCTAACAAAACCTAATAAGACCTAACAAAGCCTAATAAGATGTTATTTCCACTTACTTGACCATCACATTACAACCCCGCAACTACTAACTACACGATGTGATGTTAGGCTTCTATTAGTCTACTGTAAGGGTTTCGTTAGAACAAATGTGTTCTTTATTAGGCCTTTATTTAATGTTATTTCCACTTACTTCAAGTTACTTTACATCTAATTACAACAAAACTGTACCGTAAATTGTACATCAGCCATTCTGGGCTAACTTCATGACCCATTATACTTCTGCCTACCTTTTTGCTTAATACAAATTATTATGTTGTTATTAGGAACACATTACCTCTCATTACTACAGAACTGTACCGTAAATTGTACACCAGCTATTCCGTGCTAACGTCATGACACATTATACTTCTGCCTACCTTTTTGCTTAATAAAAATTAATATGTTGTTATTAGGAACACATTACCTCTCATTACTACAGAACTGTACCGTAAATTGTACACCAGCTATTCCGTGCTAACGTCATGACACATTATACTTCTGCCTACCTTTTTGCTTAATAAAAATTAATATGTTGTTATTAGGAACACATTACCTCTCATTACTACAGAACTGTACCGTAAATTGTACAACAGCTATTCCAGGCTAACGTCATGACACATTATACTTCTGCCTACCTTTTTGCTTAATAAAAATTAATATGTTGTTATTAGGAACACATTACCTCTCATTACTACAGAACTGTAGCGTAAATTGTACACCAGCCAGTCCATGCTAACGTCATGAAAGGAGAATGCATGCTCGTTATATATCAGGTGAAGACAAAATAGCCTAACACATCCTAGTGGCTGGTTGCTGTATAGATCATAACATCAACTCGGAAAGCTTAATAAATTGAAACAATTGCTGCAGCTTATTATTAGTGTGGTTGCCCTAACAGGGCAACCAGACTATAGTAATCCTTACACTTTATTATTATTCAAGATAAACAATATTTCCAATCGTAACTCCTCCCACAGTTTATTTTTCCCAATTTAGTGGCATATGTCAAAATGACCGGCCTCACCGGGAATCGTGTGCTTGTATTTTGCTAAGAGATTGGTTGCATAGTTTTATTGATATTGATTTATTAGTGCATTAAATTTCCCCATCCACTTTAATGAAAAAGTGAAAAAACTCAAATTCAAGTATTTTTTTCTCAGAAACCGTAAGAGCTAGAGTTACCAGATTTGGAGGGGAGGTTCATAAAATAGTCCGAAAATAATTACACTAATCAGCCACATGGTGGCGCTATAACAGCCTCCTTTACGTTTTGGCCTATAACTCTTGAACCGTAGGTTGTAAAATCAAAATTTCCTTTTCCCTAGATTCCTTGGGTCATGACGCAACTCCCCATATAGGCCACGCCCATTTGCATCAGGATACATTTTCCGCCATTTTGAATTTTCTTCAAAACACACTTTTAGCTCCTCCTCCCATATATTTTGTCCAAATTTCACAAAAATCGGTATACATGATCTCTGGACCCATGCGATAATCTGGACCGAAACAGAATTTTGATAGTCCATACCGTTCGTCCGTAAATGGCTTCCAAAGTTAGTGGGAGGGGCCCGTTTTACAAAAAAAGCCCACAAATCACGAACAAAACGTCCAGTCAATCCCAAATTTGAATCACATGTCAAGTGTGGTTTACTCAACAAATCCCCAAAAGAATTTCCACTTTGATCAATAGGGGGCGCCATAGGGGGCGCCACAAATGCTCAAAATGTAACCTTTTGATGCAAAAAACATATGTTGGGGGGACCAATCTTCTCAAAATGAAACGCAAGTGATCTCAGGAGTTGCGTGACAATGTAATTGGCGCAGCCTCCGACGGTATTCCTCCCAGCGTATTCCTCGAGTCCCGGCGGCAGCGACCCGCGACTCGCGTCGGCGCAAACACACTCTGCAATTGCCCTGAATTGCGACGCGTCTAGTTTTATTTTCACTCACTGCAAAATAAGCCATTTTGACAATGAAATCCAGTATTATTGACATATTTATTTTAAGCTTTGCCACTCCAAGCACTTTAGGGGAAAAAAATTAAGGACACTAAAACAAACCTTGACAATTAACAATGAAACATTTCTCTGACAAACGTTGAATAAAATATCTTATGCTGGACTGATATTCCTGTCTGCTGCTACTCATACAGGTACTCATTTATACTTGCTTTCTGTCTATTTTTGTCTTTGTATCTATAGGGCAGTAAATACGGATCAGATGGTGACACGCCCCTGTATCCTGGTGCAGATGTTTCAAAAGAAGAACGTGTGTTGATGCTGATGACCTGTGTGTTGCGGAACAATATCACAGGCAAAGCACTTACTCATTT
Organism: Gymnoscopelus braueri; assembly: GCF_963280865.1. Taxonomy (NCBI): domain Eukaryota; kingdom Metazoa; phylum Chordata; class Actinopteri; order Myctophiformes; family Myctophidae; genus Gymnoscopelus; species Gymnoscopelus braueri. The sequence goes on from NC_137615.1 coordinate 48,139,872, forward strand.
ACTGGAATTGTTTAATATAATGTTTCCAGGTCTGATTCTACCCTCACACTATCTTTTCCACAAAGAATTTGGAAGTTCATCTCATTTTGAAATTCACTTTTATTGTGAAAAGTGTTTAACATATCTTGGTATTGGTGCACATTGCCCCTCTCATTGTAGTCTCGCGTTACCAGACTGTTGCCTCCCACAATTTACAAATGTTTCCGGCATACAGTCTAGGACTCGGAAGCTCTGATCATGTGTAAGGGGAAAGCGGATGCCCCTCCCCTACCCACTTCCGTTTCAGCATTGTGCAGTGGCGCAAAGGAGTCCGACTGGAATCAACGAATCTCATAAACATCGTTTATGTCTACTATTGTCTTCTTTCACAGTTTTTTCGGCGTTAATTCCATGATACTTTTCTCAGTTTTCTGTGATAAACAATCCTCGCACAAATAACATGAATCTACCGCTCCTATGACTCTATGCTTCCACCTCGGTTCTGTTTCCACTGGGACTACAGGTCCGCGGGCACCGCGTCGTGATTGGTCGAATGTCTTTCCGGTCTGAACAACTTCCGTTAAACAGCTTTCGGGAAGTGGAGTTCCAGACTCTATATAGCATTCAGAGATTGTGGAATAGCTGTCTGGTGACGAGAGACTACTCTCATTGTGACTTTTGCAACACAGAATTTGAGGCCAAGACAAGTTTGAAAAAGGGCATATATTTTCTTGTCATTCCCCTGTATGCACAGATTAAACAGCTTCTGCAAGAACATGTCAGTCTCACTGAAAAAAATAAGATCGTTTGGTGTTATATCTGACATACAGTCTGGTGCAGAATACCAAAGGTTGTGTGATAGTGGAGTACTTGGGAAAGATGACTTGACACTAAGTTGGAACTGTGATGGTGCACCAGTGTTCAAAAGCTCTAAATGCAGCATTTGGCCTATTCAGTGTCAGATTATTGAACTGAAACCGGACATGAGGAAAAGGCATGTGTTGATGCAAGCATTATGGTTTGGGCCAACTAAACCATCCATGTTTGCATTACTCACACCATTTGTTCAAGAAGCCTCATCATTAGAAACTGAAGGTATTACATGGCAAGACAGACAGGGAAACGGCCATATTTCTAAAGTGTTTGTGCTGATTTGTAGCTCTGACTCTGTGGCCCGTCCATTGCTTTGTAATACTAAACAGTTTAATGGTTTTTATGGCTGTGACTTTTGTTTACACAAAGGTGGTACTGTAGATCATATCCATATGAACAACCTGAACCCCCACTTCGAAATGAGAGAGATCACTTCAGTCATGCAATGTTAGGTACAACTGATGAGCCAGTGTATGGAGTCAAAGGACCATCTCCTGTAATGAAGCTTAAATACTTCGAAATTATAAACGGCTTCATTCCAGAATATCAACACAATGTGTGCCTGGGAGTCACTAGGCAACTCTGTAAATTGTGGTTTGAGTCAACAAACAGTGGATCTCCCTGGTACATTGGCAATGAGATTGATGAAGTTGATAGGCGACTTGTAAAAATCAAACCACCTGTTGAGATCACTAGGACACCAAGGTCACTTTCGAGTGATAGGAGGTTCTGGAAAGCTTCAGAGTGGCGAGCATTTCTCCTTTTCTATGCTCTGCCTGTATTGAAAGGCATATTCCCTGCCAAATTTTGGAACCATTTGTTCCTACTGGTGTTTGGCATACACATTGTTGCAGGATAACATTAAGACTGGAAGCATCTTGGTATCAGAGCTAGCTCTTAAAAAGTTTGTCATTGAGTTCCAAAGATTGTATGGGAAAAACAACATGACTTTTAATGTGCACTTGCTCACACACACTGCTCAAAGTGTCAAACTCTGGGGGCCATTATGGGTGAACCTTTTCATTTGAGTCCAATATGGGCGCACTCATGAAGTATTTTCATGGAACACAGTATGTCCCCTCACAAATAGTTAGCACATTTCTATTGTGGAGGGAATTGCCAGAAAAGGCCAAGCACACTATCAACCCAGGACATGAAAAGGTGCAATCTTTTGTTGAAGAACTTTACCTTAATAAAAGAAAAACACAATGGTGAAATGCTAAATGAAAGTGTCAGAGGTTTTGACCATCCGCCAGTGAAAATAAATATTTCAACTTCATATAGGCTTGCCATTTCAAAGTTAGGTGGAACTATAAGCAACTGCTTCTGGTTTTGCAACCGTTTTTTCATTGATGGGGTTCTGTATCACAATCAAAACTATGAGAGATTAAAGAAGAGATACAACAGTGCTGTATTCTTGAAATATGGCACATTTTGCTAAATTAATGACTCGGTTCTTTTTAAACAAGAGTGTTCACATCAAATTGCTGCATTGTGTTTGTGTGCCAAACTCTGTTGTTTAGTTGAGGTACTTGTGAAATCTAGCAGGCCTGTATGTAAAGATGCACAGATAAATATACAGAGTACTTTCATTCATGAGGTTAGAAAAACTGGAACTGTTAATGCTATCTGGCCTGACATGATAAAGATGAAATGTGTGGTTGTTGAAACAGTTGACATGTTGTACATATCGCTGTTGCCAAATCGATATGAACGGGCCTAGACCCTGGTCAATAAAGTCAAGGAAAAATGTTTGTGTTTCTGTGTTGTCATGTGAGCAGTGTCATACGTTAGGTGTACTTTTGGCCTCAGCCAAAAGTACACCTTGCATATGTCACTGATCACATGACCTCAATCAATTATCCAGTTCTGGTCAAGTCAAGTCAATTGTGTTTATAAAGCATGTTTAAAAACAACCAGGTTGACCAAAGTGCTGTACAGCATAATAAAAAACAACATAAAAATAAAGAAACGAAAAATAAACATCATTGCAAAAACATTTCAAAAACAGCAAAAGTTAAAGACAATGACAGACCACAAGATAAGAGCATGGGGGGGGGGGGGGGGGGGTGCAGGCTGGATGGAGAAAAATCTAGGGTGGATCAAAAGCTAGGGAGAAGAGGTGTGTTTTGAGTCGGGATTTGAAAGTGTCCAGGGAGGGGGCGAACCTAACAGCGGATGGAATACTGTTCCACAAATTTGGGCCAGCCACGGAAAAGGCTCGGTCGCCTTTTTGCCTCAACCGGGCGTTCGGAACCTTGAGAAGCCTCTGGTCAGAGGATCTCAATGGCCGGGTGCTGTCCGGGGGGCCCATCAGTTCAGCGATGTAGGTTGGTGCTTGTCCATTTAGTGCTTTAAAAACAAATAAAATGATTTTTATATCTATTCTAAAGGGGAGGCGGGGACAAAGATTGGTGAAGCAATAGGGAGCAGCGCTGGTACCGAGCGCAAGGAATTAGATCCGCCCTTCAAGACCTTCGATAGGTCTAGCTCTTTAAGGCTATGTGATCAGTGACATACGCAAGGTGTACTTTTGGCTGAGGCCAAAAGTACACCTTGCCTATGTCACTGATCACATGATCTCAATCAATTATCCAGTTCTAGGCAACATAGAAGGGGGCGGGAGGACTTTTTTCTCATTTCCACACAACAGCTAAGGTGTATTAAAGACATACTTCAACGTTGAAAATGAGTGGTATTCCCCTATACACGAATATATGGGGGGCTGCCCTGTAGGTGGCGCAGCCGTTGCTGCGGTGTAAGACTCGGTCAGCTGCTGCTGCGCGGTGTCAGTCAGCTGCTGTCACTGACTGCTCACGTTACTCTTACCTGCTTTTTACTAACACTAACTTTACAAAGAAGTACAGAAAATCGCGACATACCTGTATAGTTTATGACTGCTCCAACAGCCAAGCAGGTAAAGAGTAACGTCAACAGACGGACAGAACCGTAGCAGCAGCTGACCGAGTCTGACACAGCAGCAATGGCGGCGCCACCTACAGGGCAGCGCTCCGTGGATTTGTGTGTAGACAGGGATTAACAGGACACAGGTGAACTCAACAGACAATCAACACTAGGATAGGCTGGGGGACTAAGAGGACACAGGTGGAAACACTGACACAATCACAAGACTGGTTAGACAAGGCAGGTAAAAGTAAGTAGGCAGACAGGAAACACTGGGAGCAATACTACAAAATAAGGGTGACAAATTAGTTGACTGTTGACCTTTAAATTCACCTCAAGCAACTAACCTTTCTAGCTTTGCATACAGAATACTATGTTATGTTAGGCTATAGTGCTAATTTATTTTTGGTTCATTATGAAAATGTGATGGGATGAACACCATATTCTCAGTAGCCTACACTATTTAATGGGGAAACCGCACATCAGTAACTGTTTATTAACTTTATTGACCTCAGAGATTACTTCTGTGTACTTATACTGTACTGCATATTATTCAAAATTAATAATTGGCAGCCATCTTGCATTTGAAGGTCAACAATAGGTCAAATCATTATATAAACACCAAATATGTATTCTTTGACCAAAATAAGCTCTGAAACCATGTATTGTGCATCATTGTAGGTCAAACCATTAAAAAGTTCATTTTCATGGCGGCCATTTTGGATTTTGGTCTCTCAAACATTTTCCCCGGCCCTTTTGAAAATACACCCCGGCTAAATTTGTTTAATAACCCTCCTAGATGACAAATCCATTGAGAAACGGACCTTTGCTCTCCACGGTCACGGAAGTGCCACAGATGACCCTACTAATTGGCCTGGCATGGCAGACCAGGACATTTGTCCTCAAAATAATTCATCCTCAATTCAATTAATTTTAATAATTCAATGGTTCAATAATCGACCTACACATGATCTCTTAGACACAATCAATGGTAAATGCTGTCATCTTCCTTGGTATCAATAACATAGTGCCCAGGATTAACATTCTGCAACGAGAAAGGAGTACTTGGAGTAAAAAGCGAAGAGGTTTAATGTAGAGGGGAAAAAGGAGGACTAGAATAGGCCCCTGGTTGACCCCAGTCAATGAAGTATGACATCCCTGTGAAATGGGTTGGGCACATCCATGATGGTAGCCTGGGCCCTATTTCACGAAAGCAGAATTAGGGGTTAAGCCTGGATTTAACACCTATCCTGGCTTAATTTAGACAGGATTTGCGATGAATCAGTTTCATGAAAGCTGAATTATCTTGCCAGATTAGCTTAGCCAGTTCACCCTGGCTAAGTTTATCCATGACTAGATTTCACGAAAGAAAATTGACGCAATCCTACCTTAGTTACCATGGCAATTTAGCTGTGAAGTTAGCCTGGTCCGGACCAGGCTAACAGCCAAGCTTAATTAATCCAGTGCCTTGTTCTTCAAGTTTTGTGATATAGCTGTTAGTCCAATGACTCCAATCTTAAACCAATGACTTTTTCCACAGTTAATTCAACACATATGTTTGTATATGGACTCATTTTAATGACCCTGCATTCAAATAAAATGAAATAAATACAATAATCAATTTAATTATATTACCGAAATAGTGTGTGACCATGAATCATAATTGTGTCACAATGACTCATGTGATATGTCAGTCACTCTTTTAACACTATAGTTCATATTGTAGATGTTTGGTAATATATTAGTTTTTTTTTAGATTATAAAAAATGTCTGACATACATATACATACATATATATACATACATATATATATACATACATACATATATATACATACATACATCATCAATTTCTAGTCAATGGAGAAATTATTTTTGACCCGATTGCCCTTTATACTGCCACGAGTAAGGGCGACCCCCGTCACCGCAACGGGGACCCCCCGTTGCCGTCGCGGGTAACGGCGACCCCGTTACCGCAACGGGGACCCCCCCCCCCCCCTTACCGCCGCGGGTAACGACGACCCCCCGGGAACCCCCGTGGACGGCACTGCAGATATATACATATAATAGATGGATTCCATGTAATCTCAACATTGCATGCATGGCGCATATGATAGCATTGTAGATTAGTAGGCGATATTCACTTAAACTCCTCATGTTTAACAGAATTATATATTTATGGACTATATATATAAATTGTATATATTTTTGGACGACTTGTGCATTTAATTTGTCGGCAATACTTTGCCCCGCTTTCTCCCTGTATCTATTTATTGCGGAATAACATAGTGCCCAGGATTAACATTCTGCAACGAGAAAGGAGTACTTGGAGTAAAAAGCGAAGAGGTTTAATGTAGAGGGGGAAAAGGAGGACTAGAATAGGCCCCTGGTTGACCCCAGTCAATGAAGTATGACATCCCTGTGAAATGGGTTGGGCACATCCATGATGGTAGCCTGGGCCCTATTTCACGAAAGCAGAATTAGGGGTTAAGCCTGGATTTAACACCTATCCTGGCTTAATTTAGCCAGGATTTGCGATGAATCAGTTTCATGAAAGCTGAATTATCTTGCCAGATTAGCTTAGCCAGTTCACCCTGGCTAAGTTTATCCATGACTAGATTTCACGAAAGAAAATTGACGCAATCCTAGCGGCCGTGTTTCCTTTCTTGCTTATTATTCATTTTACTTCCTTGTATGATTCCATGAGCTGCTGCAGTGCTGCTGTTCAGCCACAGAGAAGAACGCCACTCTGGTTTTGGGCTCCATGATTGATCAAGTTCAAGGATTCTGCTATCGACTTTCATGGTCTTTTATGAAGCCTGGCTTTACCATCGTGGCTCGACACAGCCTGGCTTGACAAGGTCTAGCTAGCTCGACAAAGTCGCTCCTCTTCAGCCTGGCTTGGCGTTCATGAAACGGAATAAACCAGGCTTTACGGACCGACTTTGTCAAACCAGGATTTGATTTAAGCCCAGGCTTATTTAATTCACCTTTTGTGTAATAGGCCCCTGGAGCACTACAATCTAGAGCACTGTTTTAGACCCATTTGTTGGTTGCGGCCAAATTTTTTCGGGGCCCATTTTTGGATTGTGGACACACTATTTTCTGTGGGTAAATATCCCCATTTTTTCCGTTTCCTACAAAGAAAAATGTATCATTTCAAAAGATACAAAATGTATATATGATAAAAAATAAGAGTCATGATGTCACTCCACAGGATGAGTCATGACAGTCAGTCAGTGTGGTGTGCGTACTTCATGCCCAAAGCCCTTCAGTGATTTCGTATACAAGAGTTGTGAGCAATTGTGAGAAGGTGGAAAATGGATAAATGGACATGGAACTAGATTAATTACTTTGTTTATGGCAAGAGATTAATTTCTGGACATCCAAACATAGCCTCTAAGATCACCTTTCTAATTGCTATTTCTTGGTTTTGACCTAATTAATATTACATAATGTATGCAAATGAGGAAAGGCTGCATAATTTAGTTAAGGCAAGAGATTAATTTATGGACATCACCACATAGATGTAGACTGTAAAATAACCTAATTATGTTGACTAAAAGCAAAACCTATATAGCCCTTTCCTAATGTTGACATCATTAATGCAAATTATGCTAATTAAGAAAGGTTGCATGACTTCACCATGATAGATGAATTTCTGGACATCACAAACATGTAGCCTACTTAGATTCTTAAATCACCTTTCTAAGTTTCTAACAAAATGAAGGCGATTTCCAGTTATTGGTATTGAATTCGCTCATTATGCTAATTATTCTAATTGGCCAACATGTAGCTTTTAGCAACCAAGCTTAATTTCATCTGCTAAGACCATAGCTGACATTTTATTCATACAAGTTAATAGGGAACAAAAATTGGTTTAACATACATCTTGTTAAACTATGGGGTTGTGTGTGAGTGTGACAGACTGAAAACTTACGTTTGGGCGCCATCTAGTGCCGATGAGCACACATGTTGACCTGTCTGTGGATATTATGGATGTAAAATATGTTTTTAAATCATTGTTACACACTAGATTTTGTATTAATTGATGCACTGACTGTCTATTGCTTTATTATTGTCTCATGTTTATGGGGATAATAATTTGAAGTAAAGCACGTTGTAACTCTGTTTTGAAAGGTGCCTCATCCTTAAAAGTTCCACCTGAAACAATGACCTGATTTAATGATGTGTTCACACTGTTTTTCGAAACCCTCCAACAAACAGTCCGTGGGTATGTCCTAGGCTGGATCACCAGAGGAAACAAAGTTCTTAGTCTTGCACTGCTGCTTGGTGTTAAAGCGCTCTCTGTAGTTGTTCTCATGGGCCTGGAAGTCCATCCATTGCTATTCCGACAGCGGACAGACATACCGCTGGAAGGCCACCGGGTCTATTGCCTCTCTTCCCGGTGATGTTCACGGGAGGGGCCGTCAGGTACCGTCGGCTATTGATAGATTCCACCTGTGAGTAGTGCCTTCTTGTATGCAAGCTACATAAGTCCACAGAAGCTGCAAATGCATCCACTGCACCTACTACATTGGAGGGCAGTTTAATGTCATGCCCAGGACACACACACACACACACACACACACACACACACACACACACACACACACACACACACACACACACACACACACACACACACACACACACACAATTCCTTACATTTTATTTATTATTATGTGACATTTAGAAACAGGTGGTACGCAGGATCGTTGAGTGATTTCCAACGAGCACCTCGAAGCTCCAACACTCCATGCTGCTCAATGTTTTGCCACTCAGTCTAGCTGAGGGGGGCGTGTCCCGCCGGAAAAGTGACTCATGTGCACACTCTCTATTGACACTCATGCTTGATTTTAGATTTTCAGTGTCACTTTCTTCAGAAAATATTATAATTTGACTGTAGACATCACAATTTCAAGTGGTTTAACTGGTGTGTGTGTGTGTGTGTGTGTGTGTGTGTGTGTGTGTGTGTGTGTGTGTGTGTGTGTGTGTGTGTTGAGAATTGTGCTGTCATGAGAATTGGGTGGTTTTACCAAGACCAGTGGCATCCCCATACTGACATTGTTCTGAAGCAAAACCTGTCTAAAATGTAATTTATACTCCTTCGCATGACACGTCACTTGACAATAACTGATTCACCAGCTAACAACAGTTTAAAACAGTGATGTAGACATAACAATTTTTTTATTTTATTTTAAATTTAGAGTAGCCAATAATTGTTTTACCACTTTTTCTCCCCAATTTAGTCGTTATGCCAATTAATTCCCCCCCACACACATTTATGTGTTGCCACTGCTGTCGTATCCTACTGACTAACCTGCCAGTGAGGAGCCCCCACCAGGAGGACGTAGAGCCTTCGTCCTACTCCTCCCGCCCAACACTCCCCGCTGACAGGTGCCACCACAGCCCGTAGGAGCAATGACCGATATCGCCCTCCCCGCCCGGCTTCCCTCCCGCGAGCGGCGATGGGGCGTATGGGAGGGTAATTCTCCTGGACGCTAGTGGTGGAATGTGTAGGCTGAAGTCTTGTTGTGATGCCAATTCCCAATTTCCCCATGTAGCCCCTCCCTGACCACTGCTGATTGGTCTTGGGTATTATATGAGTCATCTAGCTTGGTGTCTCCCCCAATGACCCCATGTGACCTAGGCAAACATTCAGCAGAATAGAAGATCCATACTGTAAGTTAATAATGCACTCCTTGGGGACCCTGTCAACTAAGTATATTAGGTTGAAGTGGTTACCCACTAAAACCATATATATTTTGTTGACTATAGTCCCCAGGACTCTATACTAGGCCCCCTCCTGTTTTCCTTTGTACACATGTAAATATTAAAATAGGCGCTCACAAGCAACGCGCCACAACACAAGGCATTGTTCCCCTGCCTTTGCATTTGAACTACTTTTTGTATTAGTTTGGTTAGTGTTGTTTCTCTTAACTACTGCTGCTAGCTTTCCTGTCTCCAGTTCCATGTTAGGCAGTGTTTAGATCCAGAGTCAAATTTAACAAGTTAAACTCCTAGAACATTATTACATTGTAAATGACATCTAAAGACCTGAAGAACTAGGCACCACACTGCAGTAATAAAGGGGTATTAAACTCAATTCTCCATTCTGCCCACCTGAAGGCTTTCCATGTTGGGGAGGGAGGAGCTGTTATATCAGTTATAACTTAATATGTTTTAAAAAGGCAATGTAATTATGAACTGATAATTGCATGTAAGGATGTGAGGCATGGTACATCAGGGGTTGACACTAAGGTCTCAGAGGCACTTGCCCGTCGGGCAAGTATAGGTCATTTTCTACTTGCCCACAGGTCTTGCCCAAAAAGTTAATCGTCCTTTACAAAATGATAGGTTAAATTTAATTACCGTTCAATTAAACACTTATTATTTACTTTCTACTTGCGAATTATGGGGCTGGCTGCACGATAAAAAATGTCATACCTCAATATTTATGACAAATATCTAAATAGCTATGAATATGACTATGGGTTAAAGGTAGGGTAAGTGATATGTTTTGGTAAAAACAAAAAGGTTTTTGTTATGGGTTAAAGCTCTATATTCTGATAGTACTCATTGCTATAGACTCTAGAGTGTTTGTTCAGTAACAGGGGTCTCTCTGTCTCTCCAGCTCTTTGATAGACAGAAAATACATCTCCAGGTAGGTGACATCATTTCAGCCAATCAGGAGAGTACCCATTTATCAGCTTAATTTTTATAGTGTTCCAGTTCCAAATTTACATGCACATTTCTTTGTGTCATCACTTCCAATTTCACTTGTTTAATCTGTATCCTGTCTAAGTTCTCTGTCCTGATTCGATAAAATTGGTATCCTGACCTGAAAAGGCATTTTCTGTTTACTAAAGAGCTGGAGAGACATGGAGACTCATGTTACTGAACAAACACTCTGTAGCAATGAGTACTATCAGAATATAAAGCTATTTAACACTTATTTTAACAAAAGAAAATCACTTACCCTACCTTAACACTTGTTATTTTATATTTTTAAGTGTAGCAACAGTGAAAACAGCGCAATATAGCCAACAGTGCTCTTATTTTACATTCCACAGACAGGAAGACACTTACTTTCCCATAACTTGACAAAGTGCTCTTATTTTGAAGTCCACCAACCAGAAGTCAAGGGTTTACGTTCGTCTGACTTGACACGTGTTAAGCTTTGACCGTTCAATAAACAAACAGAGGTACTGGGCTGATGCTGCTGTTTTGAACTGATACTGACATAAGGAAGGCTTTACAAGTTGCTTCTTGTATTTTCATTTTTTAATCTTCATACTACAGTGTCACACTAAAGTAGCAAAAATAGCCGATCTACAAGCTCACAAAGCGTTGGGATGCGAAGCGGGATGAGCTTGTAGAGTGTGTCTGTGGGTTTTATGAATATTGAACCAACAAAAGCTTGTGACTAAACCAGAATTACATTGGATGGATACAGGATAGTGGGCACTAGGGACATCTGGGCACCTCGATGTAAAATTGGCTATTTTTCCAAAATGTAAAAAAAATCTATATTTGAAAAATGGTCTTAAGTGAACATGCACGGTACATCATTATCAGACTTGATTTTATCCTTCAACTTCTTGTTTGTGCCCCAAAACGACTGGATATACAGGTTTTGTAGCAATTTGTAGCAATATTAGACCTTAATTGTCTAATGTTTAAGCATGTTCTAATCATGTATATTTTAACTATTTTCTGTCCAGTCTGACACCTCTGAGCAGGAGGAGGGGTAAACCCTCCATTCAGTGAGTGTGGTTGCAGACTAAAGCAACCATGTGCTAAAGGTGTAATCACAGAGCTATCCGCTTGATGTATGAAGAGTGAAGAGTTCATTCAGATATTATAATACAACAAAAAGGCTAAATGACACCATCAGCATCTCCAGTGAAGTTGTAGTAGCCTACAGGTGTAAACGTATAATTACAAGAAAACATAAGAAGTGGGTTTCAGCCAGGTGAGCTGATCTGATTCTGAACACAGCCAATACACACAGTTGTCAACAGTTTCAGTAAAATTGTTAATTTTGTTAACTCATTAAGTCATTAATAACATTTCATGTAATCATACAACAGGACAAAGGTGAGACACTCAGCAGGGTATACAGCACTGCAGGGAGTTGCACCCTGGATCCAGCAGACGCTAGAAGTACTAACTACCAGTGCTTTGTTTGCTTTGTGACACCACCACCATGTCTTACTTGCATGTGACTACAGAAAATATTTTAAAAAGGGCTGAATAGCCCGTTTAAAAAACAAATCGGCTGATTATCAATTACTGATATGATTGACCTGTAATCACAGTAGAAAATATAAACCTATACATCAGCTATAAAAGAAATATAAAGTGAACGTTTTTGAATATTTGCATAAATACCTGTCTCAAATATGAACACACAGTATTCCCTATCACAGTGGTTCTCAAACCTTTTAATTTCAAGGACCCCCAGTTTTATATGCATTAGACCACAGACCCCCATTTGATAACATTTTCTATCTCTGGGACTGCAATCTATAGGCTACTATAAAATCCCAACTCTGAGACAGTACAAATTGAACCAAATGGACCTGTAAGGTATCATAGCTTTATGCAACTTTCAGCTCAGCCCATAGATGATTGACTGATTGAATATTTTATTAAACAGAAATGTAAAAACAGCACGAGCACAGTCAAACACTTTGTCTAAAAGGATAGCACCAAAAAAGTCCTTGCGGTCTCGTTTCCATTGGGGTCCTACAGTAGGTATTCAATTCATCAACATAAAATAGCACCAAAGGAGAACAAGCCCAAAAGAAGCAACTACTAGGCCACATGAGACCACCTTGCAGTGGCTATTTGTGTGTGCTTGTAGATCTGCTATTTTCCCCAAAAAATCTGGTAGAAAATGTGAATGTTGGAATATTTTTTAAACATTTTAACAATACAAATCTTGTATGGGGGGGTCCCTGGCACAACATATTTTTAGATGGGGGTCGATGGACAAATACATATAACATGGGAACATGGGGGTCCTTGACATGAAAATGTTTGAGAACCACTGGTTTAAACAACATTAAACCAAAGAAAAAGCCCAACACAAGCAGCTACACTTTAGAAACAAGCCCCGCAAAAAACGCAGCCCACTACCAATATATATTTAACAAGCAGCTTTGCAGAAAAACAAGCCCAAAGTCGCTTATAATAAACAGACATGGCAACACTTCTTGTTTCACACACAGCTGCTGCTTACAGCCATGTTCACGTTATTATAACATCCCAGATCGATCTAAGAACGACTCCAGCGTATTCACCAGCTTATCTGGGCATAAAACCGTTTGCATTGCAATGTTATAAACTGGTATTTCATGCCCCACAGAGCCTTAAAACGTCTGCGTTAGCGATGCTAGCGCGCTAATGTCGCTGATTTAAAGATGATCAGGCAGCCTAAACACAATGTTACATGCGTGTAAAAAAAGTTCCTATCACACACACATTGGCGGACCCTCTGTAGTAACTGAGGACCCCCTAGGGGTCCCGGACGGTCCCCTGTTGAAGACCCCTGCCCTAATGTAGGGTTGCTACAGATGGCTAACAACAACAACAACAACAACAACAGTCAAATCGTTTTTACATCAAATGTTAACATACAAATCTTAATCTTAATTAAAGTCGAGTCTTTCCTAGCATTTAAGGAGCATATAGTGATCATGATTCATGCCCCACTGAGCCTGTATAAACCCCTGTTAATATGATGATGCTAACACACTAATTTCGTTAGCATATGTCCTTCCTTCCTTTAACTGCTACATAACAACTAAGCTTTTAAATATGAAATATAAAATCGAGTCTTTCCCTAGGGTCTACACTATTCAGTGATTATGTCCAATTAATCATTATAGCCTATATAGGCACTTTACCTGCTGCATTGTGTGGGTGAAGTCCTCTCCATTCATCCCACTGGGACAAGCAGCAGTGACAGATATAAAGATCCAGGCCAAATGTCAACAAAACATATAATATATAAAATCGAGTTATATATCAAGTTATTTGGGCCTAAACAGCACCAATAGACCATCATTATTGGGTTGCTGAGCCCTATAATGAATTACATTGCGACAAAGTGACACTGTCCACTCGATGTAAACAAAGATGGATGCGTGGTGGAGCCGGTCTCCCCCGAAGCAGGGAGGGAGGGAGGGGGGGGGGGGGGTGGGGATAGTCTGAAGGTTGTAGCTCCCCAATAAGGTGTAAAGTCCCCACCCCCCTCCCAGGTAGATTGGGGAGAACAATTGTAGGGCGCAAACGATACAAGCAATCCCGAACGAGCCCCGTCGGGGAGCGAGCCAACCGCGGGAGCCCGCCTACAACCCCGTTGTAGCCCAAAGCCCTCCTGTAGGACTGTCTTCTGGGCGAGGCGATGGGGCGTATGGGAGGGTAATTCTCCTGGACGCTAGTGGTGGAATGTGTAGGCTGAAGTCTTGTTGTGATGCCAATTCCCAATTTCCCCATGTAGCCCCTCCCTGACCACTGCTGATTGGTCTTGGGTATTATATGAGTCATCTAGCTTGGTGTCTCCCCCAATGACCCCATGTGACCTAGGCAAACATTCAGCAGAATAGAAGATCCATACTGTAAGTTAATAATGCACTCCTTGGGGACCCTGTCAACTAAGTATATTAGGTTGAAGTGGTTACCCACTAAAACCATATATATTTTGTTGACTATAGTCCCCAGGACTCTATACTAGGCCCCCTCCTGTTTTCCTTTGTACACATGTAAATATTAAAATAGGCGCTCACAAGCAACGCGCCACAACACAAGGCATTGTTCCCCTGCCTTTGCATTTGAACTACTTTTTGTATTAGTTTGGTTAGTGTTGTTTCTCTTAACTACTGCTGCTAGCTTTCCTGTCTCCAGTTCCATGTTAGGCAGTGTTTAGATCCAGAGTCAAATTTAACAAGTTAAACTCCTAGAACATTATTACATTGTAAATGACATCTAAAGACCTGAAGAACTAGGCACCACACTGCAGTAATAAAGGGGTATTAAACTCAATTCTCCATTCTGCCCACCTGAAGGCTTTCCATGTTGGGGAGGGAGGAGCTGTTATATCAGTTATAACTTAATATGTTTTAAAAAGGCAATGTAATTATGAACTGATAATTGCATGTAAGGATGTGAGGCATGGTACATCAGGGGTTGACACTAAGGTCTCAGAGGCACTTGCCCGTCGGGCAAGTATAGGTCATTTTCTACTTGCCCACAGGTCTTGCCCAAAAAGTTAATCGTCCTTTACAAAATGATAGGTTAAATTTAATTACCGTTCAATTAAACACTTATTATTTACTTTCTACTTGCGAATTATGGGGCTGGCTGCACGATAAAAAATGTCATACCTCAATATTTATGACAAATATCTAAATAGCTATGAATATGACTATGGGTTAAAGGTAGGGTAAGTGATATGTTTTGGTAAAAACAAAAAGGTTTTTGTTATGGGTTAAAGCTCTATATTCTGATAGTACTCATTGCTATAGACTCTAGAGTGTTTGTTCAGTAACAGGGGTCTCTCTGTCTCTCCAGCTCTTTGATAGACAGAAAATACATCTCCAGGTAGGTGACATCATTTCAGCCAATCAGGAGAGTACCCATTTATCAGCTTAATTTTTATAGTGTTCCAGTTCCAAATTTACATGCACATTTCTTTGTGTCATCACTTCCAATTTCACTTGTTTAATCTGTATCCTGTCTAAGTTCTCTGTCCTGATTCGATAAAATTGGTATCCTGACCTGAAAAGGCATTTTCTGTTTACTAAAGAGCTGGAGAGACATGGAGACTCATGTTACTGAACAAACACTCTGTAGCAATGAGTACTATCAGAATATAAAGCTATTTAACACTTATTTTAACAAAAGAAAATCACTTACCCTACCTTAACACTTGTTATTTTATATTTTTAAGTGTAGCAACAGTGAAAACAGCGCAATATAGCCAACAGTGCTCTTATTTTACATTCCACAGACAGGAAGACACTTACTTTCCCATAACTTGACAAAGTGCTCTTATTTTGAAGTCCACCAACCAGAAGTCAAGGGTTTACGTTCGTCTGACTTGACACGTGTTAAGCTTTGACCGTTCAATAAACAAACAGAGGTACTGGGCTGATGCTGCTGTTTTGAACTGATACTGACATAAGGAAGGCTTTACAAGTTGCTTCTTGTATTTTCATTTTTTAATCTTCATACTACAGTGTCACACTAAAGTAGCAAAAATAGCCGATCTACAAGCTCACAAAGCGTTGGGATGCGAAGCGGGATGAGCTTGTAGAGTGTGTCTGTGGGTTTTATGAATATTGAACCAACAAAAGCTTGTGACTAAACCAGAATTACATTGGATGGATACAGGATAGTGGGCACTAGGGACATCTGGGCACCTCGATGTAAAATTGGCTATTTTTCCAAAATGTAAAAAAAATCTATATTTGAAAAATGGTCTTAAGTGAACATGCACGGTACATCATTATCAGACTTGATTTTATCCTTCAACTTCTTGTTTGTGCCCCAAAACGACTGGATATACAGGTTTTGTAGCAATTTGTAGCAATATTAGACCTTAATTGTCTAATGTTTAAGCATGTTCTAATCATGTATATTTTAACTATTTTCTGTCCAGTCTGACACCTCTGAGCAGGAGGAGGGGTAAACCCTCCATTCAGTGAGTGTGGTTGCAGACTAAAGCAACCATGTGCTAAAGGTGTAATCACAGAGCTATCCGCTTGATGTATGAAGAGTGAAGAGTTCATTCAGATATTATAATACAACAAAAAGGCTAAATGACACCATCAGCATCTCCAGTGAAGTTGTAGTAGCCTACAGGTGTAAACGTATAATTACAAGAAAACATAAGAAGTGGGTTTCAGCCAGGTGAGCTGATCTGATTCTGAACACAGCCAATACACACAGTTGTCAACAGTTTCAGTAAAATTGTTAATTTTGTTAACTCATTAAGTCATTAATAACATTTCATGTAATCATACAACAGGACAAAGGTGAGACACTCAGCAGGGTATACAGCACTGCAGGGAGTTGCACCCTGGATCCAGCAGACGCTAGAAGTACTAACTACCAGTGCTTTGTTTGCTTTGTGACACCACCACCATGTCTTACTTGCATGTGACTACAGAAAATATTTTAAAAAGGGCTGAATAGCCCGTTTAAAAAACAAATCGGCTGATTATCAATTACTGATATGATTGACCTGTAATCACAGTAGAAAATATAAACCTATACATCAGCTATAAAAGAAATATAAAGTGAACGTTTTTGAATATTTGCATAAATACCTGTCTCAAATATGAACACACAGTATTCCCTATCACAGTGGTTCTCAAACCTTTTAATTTCAAGGACCCCCAGTTTTATATGCATTAGACCACAGACCCCCATTTGATAACATTTTCTATCTCTGGGACTGCAATCTATAGGCTACTATAAAATCCCAACTCTGAGACAGTACAAATTGAACCAAATGGACCTGTAAGGTATCATAGCTTTATGCAACTTTCAGCTCAGCCCATAGATGATTGACTGATTGAATATTTTATTAAACAGAAATGTAAAAACAGCACGAGCACAGTCAAACACTTTGTCTAAAAGGATAGCACCAAAAAAGTCCTTGCGGTCTCGTTTCCATTGGGGTCCTACAGTAGGTATTCAATTCATCAACATAAAATAGCACCAAAGGAGAACAAGCCCAAAAGAAGCAACTACTAGGCCACATGAGACCACCTTGCAGTGGCTATTTGTGTGTGCTTGTAGATCTGCTATTTTCCCCAAAAAATCTGGTAGAAAATGTGAATGTTGGAATATTTTTTAAACATTTTAACAATACAAATCTTGTATGGGGGGGTCCCTGGCACAACATATTTTTAGATGGGGGTCGATGGACAAATACATATAACATGGGAACATGGGGGTCCTTGACATGAAAATGTTTGAGAACCACTGGTTTAAACAACATTAAACCAAAGAAAAAGCCCAACACAAGCAGCTACACTTTAGAAACAAGCCCCGCAAAAAACGCAGCCCACTACCAATATATATTTAACAAGCAGCTTTGCAGAAAAACAAGCCCAAAGTCGCTTATAATAAACAGACATGGCAACACTTCTTGTTTCACACACAGCTGCTGCTTACAGCCATGTTCACGTTATTATAACATCCCAGATCGATCTAAGAACGACTCCAGCGTATTCACCAGCTTATCTGGGCATAAAACCGTTTGCATTGCAATGTTATAAACTGGTATTTCATGCCCCACAGAGCCTTAAAACGTCTGCGTTAGCGATGCTAGCGCGCTAATGTCGCTGATTTAAAGATGATCAGGCAGCCTAAACACAATGTTACATGCGTGTAAAAAAAGTTCCTATCACACACACATTGGCGGACCCTCTGTAGTAACTGAGGACCCCCTAGGGGTCCCGGACGGTCCCCTGTTGAAGACCCCTGCCCTAATGTAGGGTTGCTACAGATGGCTAACAACAACAACAACAACAACAACAGTCAAATCGTTTTTACATCAAATGTTAACATACAAATCTTAATCTTAATTAAAGTCGAGTCTTTCCTAGCATTTAAGGAGCATATAGTGATCATGATTCATGCCCCACTGAGCCTGTATAAACCCCTGTTAATATGATGATGCTAACACACTAATTTCGTTAGCATATGTCCTTCCTTCCTTTAACTGCTACATAACAACTAAGCTTTTAAATATGAAATATAAAATCGAGTCTTTCCCTAGGGTCTACACTATTCAGTGATTATGTCCAATTAATCATTATAGCCTATATAGGCACTTTACCTGCTGCATTGTGTGGGTGAAGTCCTCTCCATTCATCCCACTGGGACAAGCAGCAGTGACAGATATAAAGATCCAGGCCAAATGTCAACAAAACATATAATATATAAAATCGAGTTATATATCAAGTTATTTGGGCCTAAACAGCACCAATAGACCATCATTATTGGGTTGCTGAGCCCTATAATGAATTACATTGCGACAAAGTGACACTGTCCACTCGATGTAAACAAAGATGGATGCGTGGTGGAGCCGGTCTCCCCCGAAGCAGGGAGGGAGGGAGGGGGGGGGGGGGGTGGGGATAGTCTGAAGGTTGTAGCTCCCCAATAAGGTGTAAAGTCCCCACCCCCCTCCCAGGTAGATTGGGGAGAACAATTGTAGGGCGCAAACGATACAAGCAATCCCGAACGAGCCCCGTCGGGGAGCGAGCCAACCGCGGGAGCCCGCCTACAACCCCGTTGTAGCCCAAAGCCCTCCTGTAGGACTGTCTTCTGGGCGAGGCGATGGGGCGTATGGGAGGGTAATTCTCCTGGACGCTAGTGGTGGAATGTGTAGGCTGAAGTCTTGTTGTGATGCCAATTCCCAATTTCCCCATGTAGCCCCTCCCTGACCACTGCTGATTGGTCTTGGGTATTATATGAGTCATCTAGCTTGGTGTCTCCCCCAATGACCCCATGTGACCTAGGCAAACATTCAGCAGAATAGAAGATCCATACTGTAAGTTAATAATGCACTCCTTGGGGACCCTGTCAACTAAGTATATTAGGTTGAAGTGGTTACCCACTAAAACCATATATATTTTGTTGACTATAGTCCCCAGGACTCTATACTAGGCCCCCTCCTGTTTTCCTTTGTACACATGTAAATATTAAAATAGGCGCTCACAAGCAACGCGCCACAACACAAGGCATTGTTCCCCTGCCTTTGCATTTGAACTACTTTTTGTATTAGTTTGGTTAGTGTTGTTTCTCTTAACTACTGCTGCTAGCTTTCCTGTCTCCAGTTCCATGTTAGGCAGTGTTTAGATCCAGAGTCAAATTTAACAAGTTAAACTCCTAGAACATTATTACATTGTAAATGACATCTAAAGACCTGAAGAACTAGGCACCACACTGCAGTAATAAAGGGGTATTAAACTCAATTCTCCATTCTGCCCACCTGAAGGCTTTCCATGTTGGGGAGGGAGGAGCTGTTATATCAGTTATAACTTAATATGTTTTAAAAAGGCAATGTAATTATGAACTGATAATTGCATGTAAGGATGTGAGGCATGGTACATCAGGGGTTGACACTAAGGTCTCAGAGGCACTTGCCCGTCGGGCAAGTATAGGTCATTTTCTACTTGCCCACAGGTCTTGCCCAAAAAGTTAATCGTCCTTTACAAAATGATAGGTTAAATTTAATTACCGTTCAATTAAACACTTATTATTTACTTTCTACTTGCGAATTATGGGGCTGGCTGCACGATAAAAAATGTCATACCTCAATATTTATGACAAATATCTAAATAGCTATGAATATGACTATGGGTTAAAGGTAGGGTAAGTGATATGTTTTGGTAAAAACAAAAAGGTTTTTGTTATGGGTTAAAGCTCTATATTCTGATAGTACTCATTGCTATAGACTCTAGAGTGTTTGTTCAGTAACAGGGGTCTCTCTGTCTCTCCAGCTCTTTGATAGACAGAAAATACATCTCCAGGTAGGTGACATCATTTCAGCCAATCAGGAGAGTACCCATTTATCAGCTTAATTTTTATAGTGTTCCAGTTCCAAATTTACATGCACATTTCTTTGTGTCATCACTTCCAATTTCACTTGTTTAATCTGTATCCTGTCTAAGTTCTCTGTCCTGATTCGATAAAATTGGTATCCTGACCTGAAAAGGCATTTTCTGTTTACTAAAGAGCTGGAGAGACATGGAGACTCATGTTACTGAACAAACACTCTGTAGCAATGAGTACTATCAGAATATAAAGCTATTTAACACTTATTTTAACAAAAGAAAATCACTTACCCTACCTTAACACTTGTTATTTTATATTTTTAAGTGTAGCAACAGTGAAAACAGCGCAATATAGCCAACAGTGCTCTTATTTTACATTCCACAGACAGGAAGACACTTACTTTCCCATAACTTGACAAAGTGCTCTTATTTTGAAGTCCACCAACCAGAAGTCAAGGGTTTACGTTCGTCTGACTTGACACGTGTTAAGCTTTGACCGTTCAATAAACAAACAGAGGTACTGGGCTGATGCTGCTGTTTTGAACTGATACTGACATAAGGAAGGCTTTACAAGTTGCTTCTTGTATTTTCATTTTTTAATCTTCATACTACAGTGTCACACTAAAGTAGCAAAAATAGCCGATCTACAAGCTCACAAAGCGTTGGGATGCGAAGCGGGATGAGCTTGTAGAGTGTGTCTGTGGGTTTTATGAATATTGAACCAACAAAAGCTTGTGACTAAACCAGAATTACATTGGATGGATACAGGATAGTGGGCACTAGGGACATCTGGGCACCTCGATGTAAAATTGGCTATTTTTCCAAAATGTAAAAAAAATCTATATTTGAAAAATGGTCTTAAGTGAACATGCACGGTACATCATTATCAGACTTGATTTTATCCTTCAACTTCTTGTTTGTGCCCCAAAACGACTGGATATACAGGTTTTGTAGCAATTTGTAGCAATATTAGACCTTAATTGTCTAATGTTTAAGCATGTTCTAATCATGTATATTTTAACTATTTTCTGTCCAGTCTGACACCTCTGAGCAGGAGGAGGGGTAAACCCTCCATTCAGTGAGTGTGGTTGCAGACTAAAGCAACCATGTGCTAAAGGTGTAATCACAGAGCTATCCGCTTGATGTATGAAGAGTGAAGAGTTCATTCAGATATTATAATACAACAAAAAGGCTAAATGACACCATCAGCATCTCCAGTGAAGTTGTAGTAGCCTACAGGTGTAAACGTATAATTACAAGAAAACATAAGAAGTGGGTTTCAGCCAGGTGAGCTGATCTGATTCTGAACACAGCCAATACACACAGTTGTCAACAGTTTCAGTAAAATTGTTAATTTTGTTAACTCATTAAGTCATTAATAACATTTCATGTAATCATACAACAGGACAAAGGTGAGACACTCAGCAGGGTATACAGCACTGCAGGGAGTTGCACCCTGGATCCAGCAGACGCTAGAAGTACTAACTACCAGTGCTTTGTTTGCTTTGTGACACCACCACCATGTCTTACTTGCATGTGACTACAGAAAATATTTTAAAAAGGGCTGAATAGCCCGTTTAAAAAACAAATCGGCTGATTATCAATTACTGATATGATTGACCTGTAATCACAGTAGAAAATATAAACCTATACATCAGCTATAAAAGAAATATAAAGTGAACGTTTTTGAATATTTGCATAAATACCTGTCTCAAATATGAACACACAGTATTCCCTATCACAGTGGTTCTCAAACCTTTTAATTTCAAGGACCCCCAGTTTTATATGCATTAGACCACAGACCCCCATTTGATAACATTTTCTATCTCTGGGACTGCAATCTATAGGCTACTATAAAATCCCAACTCTGAGACAGTACAAATTGAACCAAATGGACCTGTAAGGTATCATAGCTTTATGCAACTTTCAGCTCAGCCCATAGATGATTGACTGATTGAATATTTTATTAAACAGAAATGTAAAAACAGCACGAGCACAGTCAAACACTTTGTCTAAAAGGATAGCACCAAAAAAGTCCTTGCGGTCTCGTTTCCATTGGGGTCCTACAGTAGGTATTCAATTCATCAACATAAAATAGCACCAAAGGAGAACAAGCCCAAAAGAAGCAACTACTAGGCCACATGAGACCACCTTGCAGTGGCTATTTGTGTGTGCTTGTAGATCTGCTATTTTCCCCAAAAAATCTGGTAGAAAATGTGAATGTTGGAATATTTTTTAAACATTTTAACAATACAAATCTTGTATGGGGGGGTCCCTGGCACAACATATTTTTAGATGGGGGTCGATGGACAAATACATATAACATGGGAACATGGGGGTCCTTGACATGAAAATGTTTGAGAACCACTGGTTTAAACAACATTAAACCAAAGAAAAAGCCCAACACAAGCAGCTACACTTTAGAAACAAGCCCCGCAAAAAACGCAGCCCACTACCAATATATATTTAACAAGCAGCTTTGCAGAAAAACAAGCCCAAAGTCGCTTATAATAAACAGACATGGCAACACTTCTTGTTTCACACACAGCTGCTGCTTACAGCCATGTTCACGTTATTATAACATCCCAGATCGATCTAAGAACGACTCCAGCGTATTCACCAGCTTATCTGGGCATAAAACCGTTTGCATTGCAATGTTATAAACTGGTATTTCATGCCCCACAGAGCCTTAAAACGTCTGCGTTAGCGATGCTAGCGCGCTAATGTCGCTGATTTAAAGATGATCAGGCAGCCTAAACACAATGTTACATGCGTGTAAAAAAAGTTCCTATCACACACACATTGGCGGACCCTCTGTAGTAACTGAGGACCCCCTAGGGGTCCCGGACGGTCCCCTGTTGAAGACCCCTGCCCTAATGTAGGGTTGCTACAGATGGCTAACAACAACAACAACAACAACAACAGTCAAATCGTTTTTACATCAAATGTTAACATACAAATCTTAATCTTAATTAAAGTCGAGTCTTTCCTAGCATTTAAGGAGCATATAGTGATCATGATTCATGCCCCACTGAGCCTGTATAAACCCCTGTTAATATGATGATGCTAACACACTAATTTCGTTAGCATATGTCCTTCCTTCCTTTAACTGCTACATAACAACTAAGCTTTTAAATATGAAATATAAAATCGAGTCTTTCCCTAGGGTCTACACTATTCAGTGATTATGTCCAATTAATCATTATAGCCTATATAGGCACTTTACCTGCTGCATTGTGTGGGTGAAGTCCTCTCCATTCATCCCACTGGGACAAGCAGCAGTGACAGATATAAAGATCCAGGCCAAATGTCAACAAAACATATAATATATAAAATCGAGTTATATATCAAGTTATTTGGGCCTAAACAGCACCAATAGACCATCATTATTGGGTTGCTGAGCCCTATAATGAATTACATTGCGACAAAGTGACACTGTCCACTCGATGTAAACAAAGATGGATGCGTGGTGGAGCCGGTCTCCCCCGAAGCAGGGAGGGAGGGAGGGGGGGGGGGGGGTGGGGATAGTCTGAAGGTTGTAGCTCCCCAATAAGGTGTAAAGTCCCCACCCCCCTCCCAGGTAGATTGGGGAGAACAATTGTAGGGCGCAAACGATACAAGCAATCCCGAACGAGCCCCGTCGGGGAGCGAGCCAACCGCGGGAGCCCGCCTACAACCCCGTTGTAGCCCAAAGCCCTCCTGTAGGACTGTCTTCTGGGCGAGGCGATGGGGCGTATGGGAGGGTAATTCTCCTGGACGCTAGTGGTGGAATGTGTAGGCTGAAGTCTTGTTGTGATGCCAATTCCCAATTTCCCCATGTAGCCCCTCCCTGACCACTGCTGATTGGTCTTGGGTATTATATGAGTCATCTAGCTTGGTGTCTCCCCCAATGACCCCATGTGACCTAGGCAAACATTCAGCAGAATAGAAGATCCATACTGTAAGTTAATAATGCACTCCTTGGGGACCCTGTCAACTAAGTATATTAGGTTGAAGTGGTTACCCACTAAAACCATATATATTTTGTTGACTATAGTCCCCAGGACTCTATACTAGGCCCCCTCCTGTTTTCCTTTGTACACATGTAAATATTAAAATAGGCGCTCACAAGCAACGCGCCACAACACAAGGCATTGTTCCCCTGCCTTTGCATTTGAACTACTTTTTGTATTAGTTTGGTTAGTGTTGTTTCTCTTAACTACTGCTGCTAGCTTTCCTGTCTCCAGTTCCATGTTAGGCAGTGTTTAGATCCAGAGTCAAATTTAACAAGTTAAACTCCTAGAACATTATTACATTGTAAATGACATCTAAAGACCTGAAGAACTAGGCACCACACTGCAGTAATAAAGGGGTATTAAACTCAATTCTCCATTCTGCCCACCTGAAGGCTTTCCATGTTGGGGAGGGAGGAGCTGTTATATCAGTTATAACTTAATATGTTTTAAAAAGGCAATGTAATTATGAACTGATAATTGCATGTAAGGATGTGAGGCATGGTACATCAGGGGTTGACACTAAGGTCTCAGAGGCACTTGCCCGTCGGGCAAGTATAGGTCATTTTCTACTTGCCCACAGGTCTTGCCCAAAAAGTTAATCGTCCTTTACAAAATGATAGGTTAAATTTAATTACCGTTCAATTAAACACTTATTATTTACTTTCTACTTGCGAATTATGGGGCTGGCTGCACGATAAAAAATGTCATACCTCAATATTTATGACAAATATCTAAATAGCTATGAATATGACTATGGGTTAAAGGTAGGGTAAGTGATATGTTTTGGTAAAAACAAAAAGGTTTTTGTTATGGGTTAAAGCTCTATATTCTGATAGTACTCATTGCTATAGACTCTAGAGTGTTTGTTCAGTAACAGGGGTCTCTCTGTCTCTCCAGCTCTTTGATAGACAGAAAATACATCTCCAGGTAGGTGACATCATTTCAGCCAATCAGGAGAGTACCCATTTATCAGCTTAATTTTTATAGTGTTCCAGTTCCAAATTTACATGCACATTTCTTTGTGTCATCACTTCCAATTTCACTTGTTTAATCTGTATCCTGTCTAAGTTCTCTGTCCTGATTCGATAAAATTGGTATCCTGACCTGAAAAGGCATTTTCTGTTTACTAAAGAGCTGGAGAGACATGGAGACTCATGTTACTGAACAAACACTCTGTAGCAATGAGTACTATCAGAATATAAAGCTATTTAACACTTATTTTAACAAAAGAAAATCACTTACCCTACCTTAACACTTGTTATTTTATATTTTTAAGTGTAGCAACAGTGAAAACAGCGCAATATAGCCAACAGTGCTCTTATTTTACATTCCACAGACAGGAAGACACTTACTTTCCCATAACTTGACAAAGTGCTCTTATTTTGAAGTCCACCAACCAGAAGTCAAGGGTTTACGTTCGTCTGACTTGACACGTGTTAAGCTTTGACCGTTCAATAAACAAACAGAGGTACTGGGCTGATGCTGCTGTTTTGAACTGATACTGACATAAGGAAGGCTTTACAAGTTGCTTCTTGTATTTTCATTTTTTAATCTTCATACTACAGTGTCACACTAAAGTAGCAAAAATAGCCGATCTACAAGCTCACAAAGCGTTGGGATGCGAAGCGGGATGAGCTTGTAGAGTGTGTCTGTGGGTTTTATGAATATTGAACCAACAAAAGCTTGTGACTAAACCAGAATTACATTGGATGGATACAGGATAGTGGGCACTAGGGACATCTGGGCACCTCGATGTAAAATTGGCTATTTTTCCAAAATGTAAAAAAAATCTATATTTGAAAAATGGTCTTAAGTGAACATGCACGGTACATCATTATCAGACTTGATTTTATCCTTCAACTTCTTGTTTGTGCCCCAAAACGACTGGATATACAGGTTTTGTAGCAATTTGTAGCAATATTAGACCTTAATTGTCTAATGTTTAAGCATGTTCTAATCATGTATATTTTAACTATTTTCTGTCCAGTCTGACACCTCTGAGCAGGAGGAGGGGTAAACCCTCCATTCAGTGAGTGTGGTTGCAGACTAAAGCAACCATGTGCTAAAGGTGTAATCACAGAGCTATCCGCTTGATGTATGAAGAGTGAAGAGTTCATTCAGATATTATAATACAACAAAAAGGCTAAATGACACCATCAGCATCTCCAGTGAAGTTGTAGTAGCCTACAGGTGTAAACGTATAATTACAAGAAAACATAAGAAGTGGGTTTCAGCCAGGTGAGCTGATCTGATTCTGAACACAGCCAATACACACAGTTGTCAACAGTTTCAGTAAAATTGTTAATTTTGTTAACTCATTAAGTCATTAATAACATTTCATGTAATCATACAACAGGACAAAGGTGAGACACTCAGCAGGGTATACAGCACTGCAGGGAGTTGCACCCTGGATCCAGCAGACGCTAGAAGTACTAACTACCAGTGCTTTGTTTGCTTTGTGACACCACCACCATGTCTTACTTGCATGTGACTACAGAAAATATTTTAAAAAGGGCTGAATAGCCCGTTTAAAAAACAAATCGGCTGATTATCAATTACTGATATGATTGACCTGTAATCACAGTAGAAAATATAAACCTATACATCAGCTATAAAAGAAATATAAAGTGAACGTTTTTGAATATTTGCATAAATACCTGTCTCAAATATGAACACACAGTATTCCCTATCACAGTGGTTCTCAAACCTTTTAATTTCAAGGACCCCCAGTTTTATATGCATTAGACCACAGACCCCCATTTGATAACATTTTCTATCTCTGGGACTGCAATCTATAGGCTACTATAAAATCCCAACTCTGAGACAGTACAAATTGAACCAAATGGACCTGTAAGGTATCATAGCTTTATGCAACTTTCAGCTCAGCCCATAGATGATTGACTGATTGAATATTTTATTAAACAGAAATGTAAAAACAGCACGAGCACAGTCAAACACTTTGTCTAAAAGGATAGCACCAAAAAAGTCCTTGCGGTCTCGTTTCCATTGGGGTCCTACAGTAGGTATTCAATTCATCAACATAAAATAGCACCAAAGGAGAACAAGCCCAAAAGAAGCAACTACTAGGCCACATGAGACCACCTTGCAGTGGCTATTTGTGTGTGCTTGTAGATCTGCTATTTTCCCCAAAAAATCTGGTAGAAAATGTGAATGTTGGAATATTTTTTAAACATTTTAACAATACAAATCTTGTATGGGGGGGTCCCTGGCACAACATATTTTTAGATGGGGGTCGATGGACAAATACATATAACATGGGAACATGGGGGTCCTTGACATGAAAATGTTTGAGAACCACTGGTTTAAACAACATTAAACCAAAGAAAAAGCCCAACACAAGCAGCTACACTTTAGAAACAAGCCCCGCAAAAAACGCAGCCCACTACCAATATATATTTAACAAGCAGCTTTGCAGAAAAACAAGCCCAAAGTCGCTTATAATAAACAGACATGGCAACACTTCTTGTTTCACACACAGCTGCTGCTTACAGCCATGTTCACGTTATTATAACATCCCAGATCGATCTAAGAACGACTCCAGCGTATTCACCAGCTTATCTGGGCATAAAACCGTTTGCATTGCAATGTTATAAACTGGTATTTCATGCCCCACAGAGCCTTAAAACGTCTGCGTTAGCGATGCTAGCGCGCTAATGTCGCTGATTTAAAGATGATCAGGCAGCCTAAACACAATGTTACATGCGTGTAAAAAAAGTTCCTATCACACACACATTGGCGGACCCTCTGTAGTAACTGAGGACCCCCTAGGGGTCCCGGACGGTCCCCTGTTGAAGACCCCTGCCCTAATGTAGGGTTGCTACAGATGGCTAACAACAACAACAACAACAACAACAGTCAAATCGTTTTTACATCAAATGTTAACATACAAATCTTAATCTTAATTAAAGTCGAGTCTTTCCTAGCATTTAAGGAGCATATAGTGATCATGATTCATGCCCCACTGAGCCTGTATAAACCCCTGTTAATATGATGATGCTAACACACTAATTTCGTTAGCATATGTCCTTCCTTCCTTTAACTGCTACATAACAACTAAGCTTTTAAATATGAAATATAAAATCGAGTCTTTCCCTAGGGTCTACACTATTCAGTGATTATGTCCAATTAATCATTATAGCCTATATAGGCACTTTACCTGCTGCATTGTGTGGGTGAAGTCCTCTCCATTCATCCCACTGGGACAAGCAGCAGTGACAGATATAAAGATCCAGGCCAAATGTCAACAAAACATATAATATATAAAATCGAGTTATATATCAAGTTATTTGGGCCTAAACAGCACCAATAGACCATCATTATTGGGTTGCTGAGCCCTATAATGAATTACATTGCGACAAAGTGACACTGTCCACTCGATGTAAACAAAGATGGATGCGTGGTGGAGCCGGTCTCCCCCGAAGCAGGGAGGGAGGGAGGGGGGGGGGGGGGTGGGGATAGTCTGAAGGTTGTAGCTCCCCAATAAGGTGTAAAGTCCCCACCCCCCTCCCAGGTAGATTGGGGAGAACAATTGTAGGGCGCAAACGATACAAGCAATCCCGAACGAGCCCCGTCGGGGAGCGAGCCAACCGCGGGAGCCCGCCTACAACCCCGTTGTAGCCCAAAGCCCTCCTGTAGGACTGTCTTCTGGGCGAGCACGGGCCAATTGTGTTTGTGTAGACGCTCGACAAAACCGGATACACCACTGTGGATTTGAACCCACAACCTCCATGGTGGTGGGCAGGGACTTCACCACTGCGCCACTATGTTTTCATTCCCACTAACAATATTTCTACACGGAACACTAACACCACTTCTCCCAGAGAACATGGATCGTTTTGGTTATAAGCCCACTTGTTTCTATGATGAAAGAGTAAGTTAAAATGTGAATATCTTTCCGTGGTTTTGTCTGCTCCGCAGACGCTATTGTTAAATTAGTTTGGGTTTGTTTCGAGGGGGAAAGATCGACGGACACGTGAATCCCGCCCACTACATTTGATTGGGTAAAGCGCGGCCTGCTTCCTGATCTGAAGGCACGCCCACTTATAGCCCAGTGCGTACATGTTATGACGAGCCTTCACGACAGATTCCAACGCAGAGCAGAATCTGTTCTTGAGAGATTACCGTACATGCAATGGAGTATAAATTACGCTGACAGATTTTGCTATACAGACATGCTTCTGACAAGTGTTAGTTTGGGGAGCCATTGGTCTTTGTAAAACCACCAAATTCTTATGACAGCAATAAGTTCAATGTAAATATCAGTTTGAGTTGACAAGCAAATTGTGATGCAGCACAGCATGTTTATAACATAGTATAGTGTATACGGACTGACATGAACTAGTTTGGGTGAAATCAGTCATCATCTTTACTACCCACCTCCATACAGAGCTTTCTCTGACAGCAGCGATGTTGTCATTTGATCAAGCGCTGTAATCTGATCCTCCTTGTTAGATGTGCCGTGACTTGATATATAGGGTCTTTTAGCCCCCTGCTTTGGCTGAAATCCAAGGGCCCATTTGTACAGATGGGCTTTTACGTGGGCCATTTTAGCAAAGCACCCTCCCTATAAAGCCAAAGTGCCTCATGGCTTCATAATTGTGTGATTATGGTCATTTCCTGTGGTCGG
>NC_137615.1:48172351-48184851 GCF_963280865.1 Gymnoscopelus braueri
GAGAGAGAGCTTAACGGAACAGAACCAAACGGAGGAACACAACATTTCAGTTTACAAGAACCAGAAGGGGAGGGGTGGGGTGGTGGGGGTGGGGAGAGGGAATCGGGAGTGGCGAGCTTCTAGAGAAATTTTCACCTTTTTCAATATATCCATTTTTTTACAATTTTTTAAACTTTTTATTTATTTTACCCGGAACATTTACAAAAAGGAGAAAGAGATAGATTTTTTTCTTTTTTGTAACTATTATTTTTTGTTTCTTTTATTCATTTTTTCTTCTTTTTTAGAAAATCCTTATAAATAGTTTTTTTTTTGTCATTATAGAGCAAAATACAAGATTTGGGAGTAAGACGGTGTGTTTTTTGTTTTTGTTTGTGTGTGTGTGGGGGGGGCGGCAGAGGGGGTGGGAGTCGGGGTGCCATTATAATACAAGTACACAGGAAATACAAAAAGGTGGTGGGCAGAGGGGGGAGGGGGGATTGGACTCGCAGAAGGGGGGTTAGTTGGTGGGGGGGGGCATCCTGCTACTGTCACAGCTCAAGCAGTTGTGCTCTGGACTCAAACCCGGGTTCTTTCATTCTTTCGGGTGGGGTGGGGGGGGGTGTATACCGGTTTGTTATCAAAATGGGGTCTCTGAGGGGGTTCCATGGGGGCTCTCAGTGAAATGTGTTAATACGGCATCACAATCATTTTAACCCCTTTATGCATATTTCAAACATCGGATATTAAAAAAATAGCAGATCCATGCTCACAGCTTATATATCTGCTATTTTTGAACATTTAAAAAATATGTATCTTGAAAGTAATGGAAAGCTTTTTTGACACAACTCTTCTCTTCTGGGGGTCCTTGCATGGCAATCAACATTTTCAGATGGGAGTCCCCAAATATATATCAATTTGGGGGTCCTTGACACAACAAAGTTTGAGAACTAGTGTATACTAGGTGTTTAGAGGCTATGAGGGGGTCCCCTATAAGGAAGGAGGGGGTTGGGGGCGGGGTACCATACCCTGTAATTTCAAGGACCCCTGGCCCTCCCTCCCCAGCTTGATATGAGTTTTACCTCTGGGGACCCCAATCTACACTATAACATTGTCAGTGTTAATTTAGGGAGCATCCCCGGACCCCCAATTTGAGAACCGCTGAACTAAGGGTAACTTAACTGTGTCAAGTCACTTTGCCAAGCTCCATTTTGGAGAGCCTAGACTAGTGGTTCTCAAAGTTATGACCCCCATAACTGTCTGTCTCATAGTCTTTGAGAGCGTGCAAATGGAACCAAATTGACCCATTTGTATGCTCTCGGAGTTGCAGACCTGTAATGGTCCATTTTGAATGCCTTGAGAACCACTATCCTGGACTACCGATATATATGCCAAATCCTTAAACACAATAAATATGTTTTTAAATGCATTTGAATAACATTCTATTTGAGAACACATACAATGAACTTTATTTTATTTAACCACTTAAGCGTTAAAAAAGTAAAATTATAGCCGATATGTTGGCCAGACCGATGTATCGTTCGGGCTTCAGTGTGGTACTCCATGTTACACGCCAAAAGGAAATCCCATATGCCCCCGTGCTAAAAGAAAAATAAAAGCACCAAAAATATATATGAATGCAAAAGGACTGACTGGGATAAGCAATGTGGCCTAGATGATGGTTCAGGGATATATTTACTATAGATGGAAATGTGTGGTGCGGGTTGGGCCCTGATTCATGATAAGTTAGTAAACCTGAACAAGATGGAGTCGATGCTAAGCTGTGAGTGAGCATAATGAACAGAATGCGCGCTAAGTATTCATAATGGTTTAAGCTTTCCACCACTTGTTAATTTGAAACATAGTCAACCTAGTGTTACCCTGATGTTAAAATTCACAACAAAAACAACAGCCAACCAAGTAAAGGTACCCTGAACTCTTAAAAGTTGTGCTTCACCCAAACCCACTAGCCTCTGGTGGAGGTAATCTCCTGGTGGCTAGCGGATCATATCCAATGTAGTGTACAATGAAACTGCCCTCCAGGCCCCGGTGTGATTTTCTGGAAGCACCCGGTTCAGTTGGCCACGCGGAGCACCTCCATCTATGGTAGTCTCTCGAGACAAGACGCGTTGGCTCGCACAACTTTCAAATGTTTCCGCCTAACAGTCTGTACGTCGGAAGCGCTTAAGTAAATCGGTAGGAAATAAAACGGATGTCCCGCCTCCCCCCACTTGTGTGTACGCGCCTTTGCAGTCGCGTGAATAAGTCCTAACTGGATTATTCGAAGCCTATCTATTAGCTAGCCGCTTATCAGAAATGGAAATTCAAGAAAATATATTTTCGTGAACAGAAATGGCAAAATGGACAACTTCCTGTGCGGGACGTTTACGAGGCAGTTACAGGCTCTCTGTTGCATTCTGAGATTGTGGAAGAGCTGTCCGGCCTGAGCGACTACGGAAGCTATAGACTTCTTCATCTTGAAAAAAGCTAAAAAGCAAACCTCTTACTCGGCTAATGATTAGCATAACAAATAATCTACATCATGTTAATACACGCCATCACCGAGTACCACTGTCTCCAGATCAAAGAACACAAAGACAGTGTTTTCAAAAGCATACTTTGGTTCAAGTGAGCAAACACGACAAAAGGGGGGAAATAATTATATCCAAAAACTTTTATCTGACATCCTGAACACCTTGCATTTAATTAGCGAGCATTCTCCCAATTTCAAAAGAGCTGGGATTATACTGCAGGGCCAAAGCATTTGTTGAAACTCTACTACTATGTCTCTGTGAGGCGCTCACTGTTATCTGTTATAGCATTATCAGTAGCTCTGCATGTATTGCATCTAATGGGATACATATGTCAGTCAGGATACTACGTTTGCGCGAGCGAGTGTGCGCTCGTGTTTTGTCTGTTCCAGACATGCGATAATGTGTGCATCTGCGGGCATGTGCAGGTGGGCCACTTGTGATTTCCAGGCCACCATCATAACTGTAGCATATTCAAACTGGACATATAGATTATATTAACCCTATATTAACCACTTAAGCCCTGTTTTCAAAAATAGCACATGTACAAGCCCGTGAGTTTCTGAAGATTTCCGAAAATGACTTAAATGATTTGGGGGAGCTAGGTTTAAAGTGCTTAATAAACCATAGCACCATTAGCATAGGGATATTATAGAATCCACCTAACTTTTCACTTCTAGCCAGCAACCGTGCGCGCGCGTGTGTCTATCTGTGACTCTTCTGTGCTGCGTGAGTATACAGTTGTGTTTGTGGTGGTAGGGGGCAGGGGGAGGGGGTTCAGTGCACGTTATCACCATCACACCTTTTCAATCCTATAACACATGATCACATGGTACAGTATATATCAGGGATATATATGTGGTATTAGGAGGGAGGGGGGAGAGGGTGGAAGGGGGGGGTGGGGGGTGGGGGGGGGGGGTTCTGATATCTATGCTCGGGGGGCCCGAAGACAAGGCGTTCTTGCCCACCCCATTACTCCCTGACATCACCACAGCCCATAGAATAGATATGTATATATATTTATATACAGAGAGAAAAAAAAGAATACATACTTGCCGGACACCCTAAAAGACATTAAAGTACATTCAAAGAACTGAACCAACATTCTTGTTTTTAAACACATTTTACAGTGACTCTCCCCAATACAAATTAAGGTTTCCGCTTCACAAAAAAAAAAAAAAAAAAAAATGCCCCCCTCTTTAAAAGTTATTTCAGTGCTGCAAAAAATCACACAAATAAATATTCTCAGAATACATTGACAAAAAAAACAACATTGTAATCGACATTATTTCAGCCCTCGTTTCCTTATTATTGTCGAATGGGCACTACTGTATTTCTATAATGTTTTCTTCTTATTTTTTTTGTTTTTGTTTTACTTCTTTTTTTTTTCTCTAGCGACGTCAAGTCTAAATGCCTCAGGCTTGTGTTTTGGTTATGCACCTGCTGATGTATTACAATGTGGTTACTCGATTATTATAATTCAATTGTTAACATGGACGTGGATGAGTTATTCTCGGTTCTGTGGAAAAACGTGCATCCTCGGCGGGTATACTTGTATGCACCTTCTCGGCCAGTGGTCCGGGGTGTTGGTGGGGGTGTCTGGGAGAGGGAGGGGGGGGTGGAGGATTATTTTCTTGTCCGTCGGTGCAGCGATACAAAGGCCTGGTGGGTCAAAGTCATACCAGGGGGACCTGATGCTGCTGCCCGCCCGCCGTACTCTCTTGTTTGGTCCGGCGGGGTCCTCCGTGGGGGGGGGGGGGGGGGGGTCAGTCCATGGAGGGTTGAACCGGTTGATTGATTGATCGTAGTATGAAACCCCCCCCCCCCCCCCCGCTGTAAACCAGTGACACTGCCCTGTGGGGTGGGGGTTGGGGCGGGGCCTCGCTGTGAGGAGGAAGTGACATCATGACTGATAGTATCTGCAGGATGCTAACAGTGACAACCGTTGTTGTATAGTTCTTATAATATAATTGTATATATGCATATATATATATATAAAATATATATATATATATATATATATATATATATATATATATATATATATATATATATATATATATACTGTATTTATATACAGGAAGCCGTGTGGCAACGCCGCAAAAGGTAGGGAGTGGGGGTGGGGAGGGGGGGGGGGGCAGCGTCACCAATTCCCCCTGAGGGAGGTGGGTGTGTTAGCGCACGTCGGAAGGCTTCGGACGGAAGATTAGCAGACTGGGGGGGGAGGGAGGGGGGGCACCACACAGGAAGTGAACTACAAGGCCGCCGTCCGCCTACATCGCACAAGGAAGTACAATGCTTCTGGCCCATATGGACGATGCCGATGCCCCCTCCTCTTCCCATGCAGTCAGTGCTCTGTGTACTGTTTATCAGTGGTTCTCAACCTGTGGGCCAGGGTCCACCCACTGGTGGGCTCTATTGCAATTGGGCCCCCAAATAATTGGCAAAACACTAAAATGTTAATGATAATATAATATTAATATATATTTGTTTTTAAAACCTTAAAAAAAAAATCTTTTTTCATTGTGATGGATAGGAAATGTGAGTATATCAATCTAAGCCGGAACGGAGCACAAACCGATTGATTGTTCACTAAAATAAACATGCTCTGAAAAAAAAAAGCACGCAGGCAGGCCCACCCATCCGACCAACTTAACCAAAGGTAGGAACCAGAAGAAGTGGTCGGATGGGTGGACCTAAAAAAAAAATAAAAAAAAAAAACGCCTATGAGACATTTTGCAAGCGGGCCCTGATCCAGAGTAAGATTGAGAAGCACTGCTGTGTATCTTATGAACTTGAAAGCCTATTGCACCCTTGACCTCCTCCTACAGTGTCTGTCAGCGACAGGAGCAGTGTGGCGTTTTGGGAGAGGAGGAGGGGGAACTCTCTCCTGGCGTAGCCCCCTCCTCCTTCCTGCATAATACCGCAGAAAACAGCATCGAGGGCCGTCGTCAAACTGTTCATCTTTACCCTTACCAAAAAACATAAAAACATATTTGTACATTATATATACTGTTTTATACACACTTTTTTTTGTTTGTTTGTTTAGTTTTTGTTTTGTTTACCATTTGTAAATCACAAAAGCATAGAAAAATAAAATGTTTTATAATAACGGGACACTTTTCCTTTTCGTTTTCGCTCTCTCGATCTGTTTTTTTGTTCTTCTTTTTTGTTCTTCATCATCTTTTTTTTTTCTTCCCCTACCCGTCAAAAAAAGGTGGTCCCTGTTGGAAACTGGCTCGCTCTGTCAGCTGTCAAGCTCGTGGCTGGTTTTGACACCGCCGCTGCGGTGCCATTTTTTGTCGTCGTATACGCCCTCCCATCTTTTTCCTCGCCAGCCTCGGTAGAGGGACTTCCGTCTCGCCATTGTCTTCTTCTTCCACTTCTCTACCTCTTCCTCTTCGTCGTCGTATGTTATTATTCTTAAAGCTAGTTGTCCTCCCTTCGTTGTTTTCATCTGTGATGTCCATCAATACAGTACAGCTCTTCCCCTTTGTATTTACTGGGAAACAAGGGGGGGAGGGGGAGGGGTGGAAGGTAGAAAAGAAAGCAGGGAGACGTGGGTAAATATATGCAGAATGTCATGTTTCCGACAGGCATACATAATGAGATGTTTATGAGGCGCCGTGGACAGTGTGTGTCGCGGGTCGAGCGCTCATCTAGATTTGTTTACTTCCTTTCCGAGGCGATAACTGAGAGAAGATACCGGCTAGATACGGTAGAACATATACTTTGAATTGGAGCACGTATGTGTATAGGCTGGGATGTTTTTGAAGTACAAGTAAACATACAAGATAACGTATGGAGGTATATACAGTACAATGCGGTGCATTCATAAAAGTCCCCCCCCCCCCCCCCGCCCCCCTTCGCTTACGAGCCCCGAGGAAGTGAGAAAACACGTTGAAAGGTTAAGGCATGTTGGGACTCACCAGACCTGACTTGAAAAACAAACATGCTTAAAGAAATATAAATATATACAGAAATCAACTGAAAAAGAATGCAGCTTCATTCCCTTCCCATGCTCATCTTATAATGTAGCGTGAAAGAAGCGAGAGCAAAGACGCTAGGCTTGCAAAAAAAAAAAAAAAAAAAAATAGGACTCCTCGCCTCCATTTCAATGAGCAGCGCGTGCTGTGGAGGAGCGGCAGTGCAGAGGGAAAAGGCTTTCTCGTGGAGGCCTAGCTAGCTATCCCCTTAGAGGGGAGGGACGGGGAGAGAGAGAGAGAGAGCGGGAGAGAGACGCCATTGGAAAAAGACGGCAGAGAGAGACAAGGGTCCCGAGACACTCATCATGGCGGTTGCCGGCTGATGCCTGATGTACGCTCCATCGTATGGCGGCGTCTCTGGCCCGAAAAGAGCAAGATCTATTAGCTCACAACGCGTCGCATCCGCAATCCGTTGTGAGCTAATAGATTGGCTATTTTTGGCATGCAACACCGTCGTACAACAAAGTATAAACCAGGCTTAATTCAAAGAGAACTTGAGCATAGCGGCATCGCTGGCAAAATAAGGCAAGGCTTTAATTTTCAACATCGTCTTTGTACTGTACTTGTGCTTCAACATGCCTCTCCCTGAGGAGAGGCACACCGATGATGAGCATGCCAATATCAGAGTCAGAAACCCCTCGCTGTCTCATCCACCGTCATCTTCTCTTCCATCCTCCTCAAGCCCGATTTATACTACACCGTTCGACGGCGCCACGGACCGAAATGTACCATCGTCGTACGACGGAGCCTAAATTAGGCATTATCCTACCTCAGATGTTTTCCTGTGCTCACAAGGCACATGCTGCCCGTGGCTCAGCTAGGTGAGGATGTAACCTGAGCTAAATATAAGGTACGACACTGACATGCATAGAATCGTACGGTGTTGTAGACGAAACACGGTGCCGACCCTTTAGATATTCGAATTGGTATCATCCATTCCAAAGCATTAAAAAAGAAGAAACAAAGTTGAGTACATAGATTAAGACAACATGCTTTAAATAGTATGTCAATTTCTTTCAACCTGGGACTATTTGTCTAGCTGTTTCCATCATATTAGATTGGCATGCTAATATTTATTGCAGTGTTTTGTGTCATCCCCCTGCCCCCGAATAGCAGACCTACAATTTACTGATTATCCATGACCTAAAATGTACGTGTTGACCGGTAGGCTATTCGTTATTAGATAGGCAGAATCTTATTCAGTGCAAGCATGCAGCAGAAGTAAAAGTATCTTAGCAGTGCAAAAGAATGACTGTTTACTGACATTTTGTAAGATTGCTCAGAATTGGCTAAAATGCATTTGGAAATGCTATGTGAGCAGTATTGTGTTGAAAGGCTTCATAAGGCTCACCCGGCTGGGCTAATAGACCGTATTTGACAGCTTTATGGGGTGGTAATTCAATATGTGGGAGTCAACAATAAAAGGAACGACAACATTTGTTTTATCATCATGCAATCGGTATAATGGCAACAGCTAGGAAAATGGAGCCCAGATTGAAACAAACAAACAAACAAACAAACTAAAACCAGCATGCATCCATCTCTGACGGCAGACATGATGTTCTTATAACTGCTTTATTCTTACACTCAAAACAATCAGATAAGTTACTCAGATATGCCACATATACTGACAGCAAAGGAATTGGCATGAGTAAAGGAAACAAAAAAAGCCATAATAGTAATATTTTATATTTACCTATGAAATTAACCAAATCAAATGACTTGTACCTTCCAGACAATAGTGTCAGTTAAAAATGACATACAATTCAAAGAACAAGTTCAGCTGGATTCAAAGTACACATAAATCCACTCGATATATGAATACATATAAAACGGTTACTCAGAGAATTTGCGTTATAGTGTGTAATATATACAGTTATTGTAAATGTATTTACAAGTACCTTAACTGTTTAGTTTTTTTGCTTGGTGCTCTTTTTGTACAAATCTTTTTTGAATGGATTGATAATGAATGAACCAGCCAGCTTATCAGGGCTTAGTGAATATAATAGTAAATATAAATAATGGACAAATGGTTTATTTCAGCTGATATGTAAAATATCCCTAAACACTGCTAATAAGTATTAGCAAATTTGTTTTGTTTTTTGACCAAAAATGTGGTCTGGTTGCATATTAAGCTGGTTACGGAATGTGAATGGAAGCTATATGCTCGTGAAGAGATAACAAATCAAACAAAAGTAAAGCTTTTTTTGTCATATAAATTCACATTTTCATTACTTGTGGACTTATTAAGCATAATAAAACATTTTGGACCTTTACAATATCTAATACGATAGCTATCTACATGTAATATCTTTAACATTTAAGCCTTGATAAGCTGACACAGAAACAGTTTTAACAATGCAAACTCTCATTTTCTTGTTGTTGTAAACAGTAGACAAACCCGTGCAGATTCATAGCAACAGTTCTGAATGACAATGCTTGACACCCGTCCCGTGGTGGACAGTAACAAAGTACATTTACTTGAGAACTGTTACTCAAGTACATTTTTTGAGTATCTGTACTTTATTAGCGTATTCCTATTTTTGACTCCATTACATTTCAAATACAAATATCGACTCCACTACGTTCCTAGGAAGGGAAAACGTACATTATGAATAAACCATAATGTATTTCAAATAGCCTACAGTGGAAATAGCCAAGCTACCAATTAACCTAATCAATTGTTATATCGGCTATTTTCACTATTATTGTCCACATTTTTATACAGCAACGTATTGTTATAAAAACAATACATATACTTTGTAATTTGTACTTTTGAATACTTTTTTTTTTTTTAAAGCAAGTACTCGAGTAAACATTTGACCAGGAGTATCTACACTTTGACTCAAGTACTGGAGTTGTAGTACTTTGTCCACCACTGCTCCGGTCCATGTAATAGCATGATAGCATGTAAGACCTAAACCTGGGTCCTGTGTAAACAGACCACGGAGTCCAAGGGAGACTCACCAGAGATACACGATAGTTCTTTCTTATCTTTCTCTCTTTGACATGTTTATTGAGAGCGCGTTTTACTATTTTAAATTACAGCTCTCGTAAAACAACAGACAAGCATTCCCAATTAGCTCATTTATGCCTGCTGAACACCCAGTGCGAACAGGTGTGTTCAAATAAAATGTCCATCTCCGTTTAAGCACATTTGGTCTACATCCAATCTTCCTTTAGTTAACCCTATTTTATAACTCACTTCATGACGATGTCGTGCAAATGTTGCGAAGGTGGCCGATCTACAAGCTAGCTCACAAAGCATTGCAATATGAGGCCTTGTAGAGCTTGTAGATCTGCTAGTTTTTTGTTAATGTTTGTCTATACTAGCATGCCCAAAAGTGGTGAATGTCTGGGTTTTGTAAATGTTGAACCAATGAAACATATTAACAAGAGCTTGTAGTTGTGACTAACATTGTACCACAGGTTATTTTTTTCTATTTCCTGAAAAGGACTACCAAGGACTTTTGGAAATGCATGGTTTCTGCACCAACATTGAAGACATATATGCTACGCAGTCCCATACGGACTATGGGCACCCTGGCGAGCTAAGCTGTTGTCATGTTATTACATTAGATGGTGGACGGATGGGGGTCAAGGTCATTTAAAACTGTTGCGTTAACTGTTAGCCAACTGTTAGCCAATCTCTCTCTCTCTCTCTCTCACACACACACACACACACACACACACACACACACACACACACACACACACACACACACACACACACACACACACACACACACACACACACACACACACACACACACACACACACACACACACACACACACACGCACACCAAATGTCAATAGTTTAGACGCACACGTTCATAAATGAAAAGATAATTGCATACACACGCACATAAGTAATCCATGTCTTTCTAATGTAGCTCACTAATATTACTAGTATTAGTCACACTACCTAAACACTCGCGCACACTCATCACAGCCAGAGGGCTCCTACAAATGCATAAACCTGTACTCCCTTTTGAAAATGGTAATAATATTCAAAGTTACGATTTTTCCCCCCACTCATATAAAAAAGCCCCAAATGATCTCTCTAGATGCTAGTACTGTATATAAAAGGAAGAGCATTTGTTTTTTAACCACATGAAGTTTCTCTTTGACTCAAGTAATAAAGTGTTATTTTTCTCGGATGCATTAACGTTTAGCATTTGAATACCTCCACGTAGATTAACTACTTGCATATGATGCGTTCTTGTCTATTCTTTTATGAATATCTTGGTCTCTTGGTAAATTATTCCAAAACAAATTGCCAAGAACACTTTTTTTGGGGGGGACTACAAACACTTTCTGTGACAACATATACATCAGTAATGAGTGTAAACATGCAGTTTTTAGTAGTATTTTCAATGTTTGATTGTTTTTTTTAATAATTTTTCAGTGTGCCTCTATTTAGCACTAATATATCAACTGCATTTGGGATTAATACATGTAATCTTCTAATTCAAGTGCAACGACACTTTGGTAGAGGTTTGGTTTGTGTAGTAACCTTGCCATTATGCAACTCCAAAGGTGGGCGATAAATAAAAAATAGTTGCTCCATTGATTAAAAATGTATTATTCAAAAAATGCTCCTCAATGACTTATATTTTACGTTGAAACAGCTCTCAAAATCAGTATTTTAGCCGGTAAACTAACACAGACAATTTGTTTATACTATACTAAGAAGGATCTGTCAGATTTTTCATATTCCATCTTGATTAGATAACATTGGCCTCCAAGGTTTGCAGGATTGGTCAGTTGTGAACAACATGCCTCAAATCATAAACGCAGTGTGCGATTTGCGTGACATTTTGCATGCACATTCCAACTAAGCCGAGGAAGAAATTACACTCAAATGTTTTTAAATCAGCCACATGGTGGCGCTATAACAGGCCAATTTGTGTTTTTACATATAACTGCACCGATTGGCGTGAACATTTGCACGCACGCTCCCTAGAGGCCAAGGAAAACCTCTGCCCTGCATTTTTCACATCAGCCTTTTATAGCGCCACCAGGAGGCTGACTTTTGTATTAAAAAAAAAGTGATATTACCCTTTCAGGTTTTCTCCCAAACATCACGCAAATCGGTACAAATGATCTCTATAGTCATGTGATCAAGACGTATCTGTCCAATCTTTCATATTCCATCCCGATTGGTTAAGGTTGGCATCTAAAGTTTGCAGGAGTGGCCCGTTTTGAACAAAATGCCACAAATCATAAATGCAGCGTCCGATTGCCGTGAAACCTTGTCTGCATATTCCCACTAGGCCGAGGAAGATATGACACCCTTTACACATTGTCCTGTTATAGCGCCACCAGGAGGCCGTTTTTTGCAAAACATTTGTTTTAATATTACTCCTACAGAATTTGCCCAATCATCAAGCAAATCGGTAAAACATTATCTCTATAGCAATGTGATGAAGACGGATATGTCCCATTTCTCATATTCCATCCTGACTGGCGAATTCTGAGCATTGCTGGCCCACAATAACCTACCTGACCTTTCCGGCTTTGAGAGCTGTTTCAACGTACAGTACAATGTATCGTAAGTCCATGAGGAGCATATTTTGAATGATGAATTTATAATCAATGGAGCTACTATTTTTCAATTACCTTTGGAGTTTCATCATGGCAAGGTAACACAAACCAACCCTCTACCAAAGTGTTACACTTTAAAGGTTTAAAACGTTCCACACTTCTGGGAGGTTTCCTATCCTTGTGGTTTCAAATAAGTTTCAGTGTGTGATTTGAGTGTATAATGCTGTTATACAGTATCATTACTATCAGGCAGAAACCTTGTATCTCTATATGTCAACTTTATATTTATGTTTTTTTATGTTTTTCCCCCCATATACAAGGTTTCCACCCGATAGCGACAATATTTATATAGTACAGTAAGTAGTACAGCACAGTGCAGCCCCGTTATCTACTCTCTGGCTCTCTGTCCAAGACGCTAGTTAACACTTTCTCTTTTTTTTTTCTTAAGAAAAGAAACA
>NC_137615.1:48189851-48193542 GCF_963280865.1 Gymnoscopelus braueri
GAGAGTGTTACACCCCTATAAGGGGCCATTTGGAACCCCCTCAAGGAACCATGAGGGTCCCTGGAAACCACTGTGAGACCCACTGGTGTAGCAGAGTGTTTCCACTGAGCCGACATGCACAATATCAGCACCCTGACTCTGTTTGACCAGAATGGAACAGAGCCCCTATTAGTATCATTGTTAACACCTATGAAGGAAGGAAGAAAGAGGCCCAATTTATTTCCAATATGGTTGCTATGCATATTGTGGGGAGAAAGAGAAGGGTTGAGTATAAATGGCGAAAACCAAAAACATATGATTGATTGACTTTCTGTCTTGCCCCAACAGGCGGCAGTTTAAGTACTGTATTGTGCTTCATGTCGCTGGCTTCCATGGAAATTGACTGTGACGCTTTCTTATGTCGCCACTAGTGTGAACACAGCAACAAGACATGTTGTATAGATAACATCGGATGCCAGTTTAGCACTAATCACGTTAACAGTAGGCAACAGAAAATCATTGCACTAAAATGTTACACGATACAATGTCCATACCATCTGGGTTGTTGTGCCATAATATAAATAATAAAAAATAAAAACCAGGGACCACTGTGAGGGTCAGTGGTCTTTATTTCGGAGTGCAGCTGAGTCGCATGTTTCGGGGGGGCCACTGTCTTAATTGTTTGCTGTCAGGGTTTGGGCGGATAAAAACGGGTGTTGGTGGTGGTGGTAGTGGTGTGGGGTGGGGGGTCTTACAGGACTTACCATAGTGCCCACGCTGTACGTGGCGGCCGGGCCGATTGTGTGGTGGTACGGGTCCGCCGTTGCATAGACTCTGCCGTAGCTGTGGGGGATAAGAAGAGAAGAAAGGGGGGAGGGTTGAAAAAAAATTACTACGTAGAGGCGGCGCTTCATTGATCTATCATTGAACAGGAGAGGAGAACATTTATGCATGCTTGTTTAATGTTCAAACCCCCCCCCCCCCCCCCCCTCCCCCCGAAGTCAACTCTTTCAAGTCTCCCAACACAATCAATTATTTCCCCCTCCACCTCCCTCCCGGGCCTCCTGCATTATACAAGGTGGTTAATAAAAGAAGACAAAAATGGAGGTGGTGGGGGGGGTTTATAGTTCAAAGGTTGGGGATTACACCAGTCTTTTTCATTGTCGTCTTGATTAGGCGGTGGGAATGGAAAGAGAAGGAACAGTGAGGAAGAGAGAGAGAGAGAGAGAGAGAGAGAGAGAGAGAGAGAGAGAGAGAGAGAGAGAGAGAGAGAGAGAGAGTAGTCCCATTGTCTGGTCTGTCAGGGTGCTCTCTCTCCGGTGTCGTGCAGAGAAAATAGCACAACACCGGAGCACAAATAGCAAAATAGCAAACTCACAACGCGTCGCAGCTATAGGCACAATTATTGCATAATCACCTAATCACAGTTATTTGAGATAATCACAATTATTTTGCATAATCGGCATAATCGTTTCCAAGTTGAAAAAGGTTTATACATTTTCCAAAAATAGCGGAAATAGCTGATCTACAAGCTTACAACACGTCAAGTTGTAAGCTTATAGATCAACTATTTCCGCATTTTTTTCTTTAAGTATAAAATGATTAACTTGTGTCAGTAATTTCTTTGTATATTTAAGTTATTTGTCATATCTTCCAATGTTCAACGCCAAAAACACAATAAAATCGTTAATCGCAATCATGTGTGTGACAATTAATCGTCAACTTAAACTCTGTAATCGTGACAGACCTAGTCGCAGCGCAACCACGTATAAATCAGGTGACGAGGATGCGTGAGGGGGGCCTCTGTCTCTCTCTCTTTCTCTCTCTCTCTCTCTCTCTCTCTTCTCTTTGTCTCTCTCTCTCTTTCTCTCTCCCCCCTGCTCTTGTTTACTGAGGCCTGCACAGTGGGCTCACGCC
This sequence comes from Gymnoscopelus braueri, assembly GCF_963280865.1. NCBI lineage: Eukaryota > Metazoa > Chordata > Actinopteri > Myctophiformes > Myctophidae > Gymnoscopelus > Gymnoscopelus braueri. Next base: position 48,191,748 of record NC_137615.1, read on the forward strand.
CCCTGCCTTTTCATTGTCGCCGGTTCGGAACTAATCCTTCCAATTTCCCTCTGACACAGGACAAGATGTGTCCTGCCCTTATTTATTTATTTGTACGACTTCGCATACTCCTCTATTTACTTTTTCTTTCTTTCTTTTTTTCCTCCTTTTTTCCTTTCTCCCTCCCCCCCCGGTTCTTGCCGTTCTCCGACGCTCGCTTGCAAATGAGCGTCTGTGCGGAGCAGATAAGGCACTTCTTCCCCAGCCAAGGACCGAGGGCGCCAAATCAACCAGGAATATATCGTCGCAGTCGGGGTAGAAACCCTGTATGTCCAAAACTGTTCCTCTTTTTTTCTTTTAACCCATTAAGACCGGGAGAGAATCTGTGTCATTTTTATATTTCTTTGGCTATTCAAAAATAGCAGATCTACAAAAGCTCAGCTACGAGCTTGAAGATCTGCTACTTTTTTTATCGTGAAAATGTGTGCAAATCTTAGATTATATATTTTAAACCAAACTTTTTTTAACTCAAATCTTTGCTTCTGGAGTTTCTACAAATGGCTTCTAAATCCTAACAGTTTTTTGAAAAAACTTTTTCATGTCAAGGCTGCAGACTCCCATCTCAAAATATTTTGTTCCTGCATGGGACCCCCCAGAAACAAAGATTTGAGTTAAAGATGTTCCCTTTAAAAAATGTATATATATATTCAAAGATTTGCACACATTTTCAAGATTTTTTCAAAAATTGTAGATCCACAAGCTCATAGAGCGGCACTATGAGCTTGTATATCTGCTATTTTTGAATAGCCAAAGTATAAAATAAGTGGTTAAACAGATGCGTTCCCGGTCTGGATGGGTTAATATTACTTTAAAGGACAGTTTAAAATAGTGAAAATAGCCGATTGGACAAGATCTACGACGTGTTGTGAGCTTGTAGATCTGCTATTTTCATCATTTTTGCTCGATACCCTTGTATGGCGAAGTAGGGCATTAATTTACGAAAAAGCATTTAAAAAAAGTTGAAATATGGAGATACCAGGTTTTCTGCCTGACAGCAACAAGAGAGATAGAGAGGGAGAGAAAGAAGAGGGAGAGAAAGAGAGAGAGAAACGTTTTAATTTTTTTCCTAAAGGAGACAACAAGACAGAGAGCGTGGGAGCGTTTCGCATGAGCTGCTGCGTTGAGTTATATAAGATCTAAATATGGCCTGTCCCCCGTTTTGAGTTCAGTGGCGCCGACACGCGCCAGGTCAGCGAGCGCGACGTGCACTCAGAAAAAAAGGAGAAGGCTTTGGCGAGGCTCCTGGTTGAAGCCCGCCCGTGTGAAAAGGAACCTGGTGGTGGACAGAGTACTCAACAACCCCCGGTGCTTGAGTCAAAGTATAAACAGTATACTCAAACTTTTTCATATCAAGGACCTCCCCCCCAAATTGATATGTACTGTATTTGGCCGCGGAAAGCTGTGGCTTGTACATCTGCTCTCAGGTTTGGACCTTTACTGTGCGGCCCCGATTCTCAACCTTTTTAACTTCACGAACCCCCAGTTTATTATGTAATTATAGGCCAGTGGTTCCTCAAACTTTTTTCATTTCAAGGACCCCAAAACTTATTATGTGTTTGGTCGCGGACCCCCCAATCTGAAAAGTTGTTGTGCCAGGGACCCCCAGGAGAAAAGATGTATGTAAACAAAGAAAAAGAAAAGTGTTTTAAATTATACATTTTTAAAAGATTTTTCAATATTTAAGAAAAAAATCAGTGGCCTTCAACCTTTATAAATTAAAGGACCCCCACCAGCTTGATATGCATTAGGCCCACGG
>NC_137615.1:48193742-48196242 GCF_963280865.1 Gymnoscopelus braueri
GTTTGTCCCTTCAGACGCTGTGGCGTTCGTTGTCGGGCTCGTCCGGGGAGCGCGGGGCGGCGCGGTGTTGTCGGGGTGCTGAGGGAGGGGGGCGGGAGGTTTGGGGGGGTGACGGCAGTGGAAGCTGGGGGCCAGCAGCTCCCGTCACGTGACTCTGCACCATATAAATCAAATAGCTGCCGTCAGCTTGGGACCCGGAGCTGTGAGAGGAGGCAGGGGGAGAGAGAGAGAGAGAGAGAGAGAGAGAGAGAGAGAGAGAGAAAGAGAGAGAGAGAGAGAGAGAAGAGAGAGAGAGAGAGAGAGAGAGAGAGAGAGGGAGAGAGGGAGAGAGGGAGGGGATTCCCGGCTTGGCTCATCGGCTCATCGCTGCAAGCATCTCCCCCGCAGTGAGATGGATCCTGATCTAATCACAGATAGACGGGGTATGCCGGGGCCCTCTCCGTCAGACCTCTCTCTCCCCACGGCCACACAGGACCAAGGGCTGATAAGAGAGGAGTGCCGGGGCCACGCCAGGCCAGGCCAGGCCAGGCCGGCGGGGGCCCTTCACTTCACACAAAGTCAGGAGAACGACAGAGAGAGAGAAAGAGAGAGAGAGAGAGAGAGAGAGAGAGAGAGAGAGAGAGAGAGAGAGAGAGAGAGAGAGAGAGAGAGACGAGAGAGAGAGAGAGAGAGAGAGAGAGAGAGGCCTTGGTCCTGCTGCACAGTAATAGCTTATCGCTGCTCTTCCCTCGTGTCTCTGCTAGGGCTGTCACCACACCACCACGCAACATCACACACACACATCAAAATATAGCCTACCGACGGACGCGGTCAAAAGCATTGGTACACACGCATTGGTACGCACGCACGCACGCACGCACGCACGCACGCACGCACGCACGCACGCACGCACGCACGCACGCACGCACGCACGCACGCACGCACGCACACAGACACAGACACAGACACACACACACACACACACACACACACACACACACACACACACACACACACACACACTTTACGCACACACAGTAAAATCATCAGTTTTTTTGTCATGTTGTATTTGAAAGGCCTGAAGAATTGTAACAAGATACTAGAACTGTATGTGCATGTGAAAATATGTTTGACTAATACTAAAAAAGGACACGAAAACTAAGTGATTATTTTTGTAACAAGAAGTGAGAAAAAGACGTTTGTTGAAAAGTTAAAGCTCTATCTGATAGTAATCATTGTTACAGAGTGTTTGTTCAGTAAAAGGGGCTCTCCCCGTCTCTCCGGTACATGGAAAATACGTTTTCAGTTCGGCATACCGATTTTATCCAATCAGAGAGGGAGAACCCCCACAAAAAAAGATCATCCGTCAGCTTCCATTTTTATAGTGTTCCAGTTCCAATTTTGTTTGCTCATTGTTTGAACGATGAGCCAAGAAAGTTCATATAGAATCAAATAAGGAAGCCTGGATCATTTTGCACGTCTGCATGCGTGTTCTTCCCCGAGGAAATGTACTCGGCTCACATCGTCTGAGAAAGAGTTTTTGTCATCCAACTGAGTGCATTGATCACACGCATCAGTAGCACGAGTCTAAGCGGGTTGCAGAGGATACGATCGCACCTGCAGGAGGCCTCCAGCAGGGGGGGGGGGGGGTGTTGGCCCCCCCTGCTTAGACCGTCTAACTATGGTGGTCTATTCCGTGGCGTAATTATTATTACTGTTAATATTAACCTTCACACTTTCATCACTGTATTAAGTGGACGGGTCAAAAATGTAATCTTAAGTGGCCCCCATCTACGGTCATTAAAATTAGAACATTAATTATGTAACATGTCCCAGATTTTTTGGAGCGTGTAGCGCTGCCGGTCATCTCGCCATTCATTGCGGATAGAGATGTCTGAGAAGTATTATTTATATATTTTGAAAATGTGTTTTTTAATTAAATCCTTTAACAAAAAAAAAAGTATGGGCTGCCTGGTGGCTCAACCAGTTAGTGCAGTGGTTCTCATAGTACCCCCAGGGGTCCTTGAGAGGGTTCCAGGGGGTCCCCGGCAAAATGTGTTAATATTCACTTTTGTGCAAAACATTTTAAGATCGGGGGGTCCATGACTACTGTGACCAAAATATATATCAATTTGGCACAAAACAGTTTGATATCCACTGAGTTAGTGTATGTTCCTCATGCTGCTGCTTGTTAGAAGGACCCGAGTTTGAATTCGACTCCCCTCATGTCTCACATAGTAATCGCTGTTGGTTGGAAACCTTGTATGTCCAAGACCGTTATTAGGAAATAGAAAGATGAAAAAAACAAGAACCTGTGTTCCAATGGATCCAATGTAGTTATTATTTAGTTACAAGCTCTTAATACTTTTCATTGGTTCATGTATTTAGATCCACAGACACACCTAACAAATGTCACTTTACTTCAAAAGAAAAATCCCAAATAGCAACATTTGCCAAGTCACATAACAACTTCTAGTGAACTTGTGCAGTAGATCAGCTATGTTTGCTACTTTTGTGTGAT
>NC_137615.1:48198742-48206242 GCF_963280865.1 Gymnoscopelus braueri
TATTTCAAAATCGTTTTGAAAACCATTTTCGGCCTATTTTGCCCAAAATAGGGAGGCCATGTCGAAAGTAGTCTCGCGTAGCCAGACAACTATTCCACAATCTCCCAATGCTATAGAGAGTCTGGAACAACACCTCCCGAAATCCGAAAAAGGAAGCTGTCATCTGTTCATCATTTCCGTTCACAAAATTATATCTTGAAATATCTTCACATTTTATTTTAGAATATCCATTTCTGATAAGCAGCAAGCTATGTATGCTTTGATTACTTAGATTTATATCAGGACACATTTGCGTGACAAAAAAAACGGAAGCAGGGAGGAGGCGTCTCATCCGCTTCATCCTCTGATCATTTTTCAGACATTCCGTGATCTGAATGGTTTCTTGGCTGTTAGAATGTACAGTAGGCCCTGCTTTGAAGATGCATGGGAACCTGCATGTTGTAAAGTACAGTAGTACATTTACTCAAGCACTGTACTTAAGTGCAATTTTTAGGTTATTTTACTTTACTGGAGTATGATTGTCCAATTTTCAATACTTGATACTTCTACTCCACTACATTTCAGAGGCAAATATTGTACTCCACTACACTATTTGAAAACTTTAGCTACTTTAGTTACTTTGTAGAACTTGATTGTTTTACAGAACATACGTTAACCACTTAAGCTCTATATATACTTACAGTGTAGGCTATTTGAAAATAGCAGATCTATAAGCTCACAACACATGACTTTGCGACGCGTTGTGAGCTTGTAGATCTGCTATGTTCAAAAGATGTGTACACACATTGAACTTTTGAAATGGGACACTCCACATAATGAGTACTTTTACTTTTGGCACATTAAGTACATTTTGATGCCAATACTTTTGTACTTTCACGCAAGTACATTTTGATTACCGGACTTTTACTTGTAACTGAGTATTTCTACATTGTGATCTTGATACTTTTACTTAAGGAAAAAAATTTGAGTACTGCTTCCATCACTGATGGGAACTCACACGTGGTCACATGCGGCGCCGTCTGTGTGTAAGAGGTTGTTCCAGCTGAGAGGGGTGCATGGTGGAATGGACCTTACAGGAGTTAACCCCAGGAGTGGCGCGACTTTTCCTAATGAACTCTGCACGCCCCGGCCCTGGCTGCCTCTATAAAGCTGACAGATAGACTGATTAGTGGTGCTTTTAAAAAAACACAGAGAAGGCCAGGTTTAATGTCTTCTGCCATTAACATCACGCTCCAGAAACACACGCATACACACACAGACACACACACACACACACACACACACACACACACACACACACACACACACACACACACACACACACACACACACATACACACACACACACACACACACACACACACACACACACACACACACATTCAAACTCTGTGTCTCATTTGGTTAGGCAACGATCCACCACCAAAGTGCGCGGGCAGGTTGTTCGCTGCAGACATAGCAGACATAGGGGGAAAAACACCAGTGGTGGAAAAAAGTACTCACATTTTCTACTCAAGTAAAAGTATCAATACTGCAATGTAGAAATACTCTGTTACAAGTAAAAGGCCCATGTTCAAAATATTACTTGAGTAAAAGTACAAAAGTATTGGCATCAAAATATACTTAAAGTACCAACAGTAAAAGTACTAAAATGTTTGAAAATAGCAGATATACAAGCTTGCGACGCGCTGTGAGCTTTGGGATCGGCTATATTCAAATAGCCTAGGTATAAAATAGGGCTGAAGTGGTTAAAGGTTTAATGACATTCACTTTTACACCACATTCAAAGTCTTTGTCCTGGTCCTTCAAAAGTGTACAAAAAGTTTTAAGTGAAAATTCCATTCCAGTGATCAATGGCAGGTGTTTTTCTCTCACATTTCTAAAGCCTTTTCAACTGCAATGAAAAAAGAAATCTTTGCCTGCGGGTGTCGCTGGTGAGGGATTTTGCCTGTCAATCATCGCCTCTGCTCCGCCCCCCCCAAAGGAAAGGATAGGGGAGGGGAGGGGCGAGGAGGAGAGTGGGCGGGATTAATCGACAGTGACCTCACTGTCGAAGGGCCAAGCTCAGATTACTTTTCAGCCTAATTATTCAGAAAACCCCAGACCACAGAAAATCCACTGAATGTTCTAAGTTCAGGTTTTTTGGGTGTAATTGAGGTCATAAAACCCCAAATAAAACATTGAAAATAAAAAAAGTGAAAATGAATGTCATGATACCTTTAATGTATGTTTCATAATATAATAATTTATAGCTGCAAAGTAACTAGTAACTAAAGTTTTCAAATAATTGTAGTGGAGTAAAAGTACAATATTTACCTCTGAGATGTAGTAGAGTAGAAGTAAAAGTATTTGCACTTGAGTAAATGTACTTACTTAGTACTTAGTTACTTTACACCACTTCAAACACAAATATTGTAATGGTACTATAACATTAATATAAAATACAATAAATGTAAAACAATTGTGATGTTTGCATTTTTTCTCCAACCCCTTCAAAAATAACTTTTAGTTTTGATACCGATAAATGGGGAACTTAAAGTATATTATGTTAGTTTCTATGATGGAAGCCAGAACACAGTCGATTGTGTTCCGGCATTTTCTGAATGATGTGAACGTGGCGGCCCACCCATTTGACCACTTAACAGTGGTGCTTTAAAAAAAAAAAACACAGAGAAGACCAAGTCCGACCACTGGAGATGTGGTACTTATATTGTATTAAAGGACAACTTCACCCATTTTCAACCTATCTTCATATAATTAGTCCTCACTGATGCTCATTACCGTTTGTATCTACCCCGTCTATGTCTCAGAGGAGGTATGTGGACAGTTCAGAATACAAGCAGACCCCCCCCCCCCCTGTTCTTGTACATATTTTTTTCCCCCTCTTTTTTATTTTTTTGTTGTACATAGTGTTATTTTTTTTGCTGTTTATTTTGTAATGATATTTGAACTGTGGTGCCACTATATATGCCTATGAATTGAATACCAAGGCCCTCATTGGAAACAAGTCCGCAAGGACTTTTATGAACGGACCTGTTAGACAAAGTATTTTAAATGTAACTGTGCTGTTTTACATTTTTTGCCTAATAAAATATTCAATCAATCAATCAAAGCTAATAGAAACGGCAGGCTTTCTATTCCTGGAAAGTTAGCATGCTGTAATTATTACAGCATGCTAACTTTCCAGGAATAGAAAGCCTGCAAGAACAATGTCTTCTATTACAGTGTAATAGAAGACATTGTTCTTGCGTTAATAATAAAATAAAAAAGAATCTATGAAAAAAAAAAATTGCCTAATGATGATGTCACCGGTAGGCGGGTTTCTGAAGTGTCCACAGTCCTCCTATGAGGGGCGTGGAGGACCAATGATATGGAGATTGGTTGAAAACAGGTGAAGTCGTCCTTTAATGTACTCAAATCAAGTACAAATAAAATGTTATTCTTTAAGTAAGTTCCGGATTGTAGATTTAAATTAGTATTTTTTTACCGTGTGCATGAGAGCTACATTGGTAAAGGGCAAAGGCTAAACAAAAATAAACACACACACACAGACACAGACACACACACACACACACACACACACACACACACACACACACACACACACACACACACACACACACACACACACAGTGTCAACAATTCCTTGGTTTCAGTTTTTTCTTTCTCACCAAATCTGAAGTATTTCCTATTATAACCCGCAGTAAAACCCCACTGTTCTCATCTTTCCCCCCCTTTTTTGTATAAAATAAATTTGTATGCAATATGCGTGTCGTGATGTATGTGAACGTAAACTCATAATGAGTTGGCGATAGGCTACACTGCTTCAATAATAAGCCATAAATCAAAGGCGCTGTCACACTTTGGTAAACCAGGGTGCAATTCAATGGCGACAACAGGCGCCATGGCGGTGCTTGGCTGCTGTGCGGCGGGGTCTCACACACCAAAGTCAAGCACCTCGTTCCAGAAGGAGGCGCCCGGAGAGAGAGAGAAAAAAAAAAGAGTTATATGGCGGCGGGTGGCGGGGTCACACGGCACCTCATATGTCATATGTGTCAACCCAGAGAGTGGCTCAGTATACCTGCAGAGCCGACTGGACCCCAGCTAATCCAGCCTTCGTGCCAATGATGGGGTCGTAACCGGGGGGCCACCATAAAGAAAACACCCGGTTTTCCATAAGGTTGATCGCTCTAATACTTCCTGCTCAAATATGCCGGGGCAACGAGCACTTAATCCGGGCACTCGGGACCCAAAACAGCTTAATCTAATCAAGAGTCTGGAGCTTAATTATCCCCTTAACATGCTCTCCACACAATGAGAGGAGCTTTCGACATGTATTAAGATGGCAATTAGCCTTTCTTTTCTGTCATTTACACAGCTGGCAGGTTTTCAAACCAGTCCTCGAGGAAAAAAAGAAAAAAAAGAAGAAAAACCTCAATGGAGAATATGAACCTGTGCTGTGGTCCTCAACTCCCTGTGACTCATCAGGAGAGTAAGGCTCTCGCTCTCTCTCTCTCTCTCTCTCTCTCTCTCTCTCTCTCCCTCTCTCTCTGTGTGTGATCATACTCACGATGGCCATTTTACTCTTATGTCATAATCAGGGAGTGATGTAACCCAAGTATGAATTAAGAAAGTGGTTGCCATATCAATTCCTGAACGAGTTTATTGGACGCTATCTGCGGTGCTGAAAGCCCTGTAGGAGTGTAGATGTAGAGTTTAGATGTGGACAGCTACAGTGGAAGTAGTGTCTCTATCCATGGTGCTGAAAGCCCTGTAGGAGTTTAGATAGACAGCTACAGTGGAACTAGTGTCTCTATCCATGGTGCTGAAAGCCCTGTACGAGTTTAGATAGACAGCTACACTGGAACTAGTGTTGCTGTCCATGGAACTGAAAGCTAGCCTGGGACCAGACAAATCTGCGAGTGCAAAACAAATTTGCACTCTGTGATTTGGGTCTGGCACCGCTCCATAGAGAATCCATTTCCTGCTCCAGAAGACGTGGGTGACCAATCAGGGCCCAGGATTCAAATATGGGAGACTGTAATTGGTGGTTGGTTGTAGGTCTAACCAATTGCGTCGAGGGCCATTGTTTTGATCCCGCCCCTTGGGAAAAAAAAAACATCCTCATGGAGACACCAGACTCATATCCACGCAGTCTGGCTACGCGAGGCTAACTGAAAGCACCAATGCCACAGAATATGAGCATTCTTTATCTGTATTTTGATGTATGGCGAGTGTAGGCGCGTGGAACTGACAAAACACAAAGTATCCATTTCATTCTTCAGTATGTTTCACGCTGGTGACATCCATACTGCCCTGCCAAGGCAAAGAGCAGTAACTACGAAAACAAAAATCACTGAAAAATTGGGTCTAAAAGTGATTCAACTGGTTAGCCAAATGAGATATCGGCATATAAGTGATATTACACTAATTGTACATCTGTTCTTGACGTAATTGTTTATCCCCCAAAATCACAAAGGCTAATTTGACCTTTGGGATACACAAATAAGTCGGTGTGTCCAAAAACGTAGTTACTGCACTTTAGCTTGGCAGGGCAGCATACATGTCCCATTATTATCAGGCGTGACCATATGTGTGCATGATTGTAGTTGCCTTTTCCAGAAGGTGGCACTCCCTTTTCCGGGGTCAGTTTCTCATAGCTTCATTTGATTGGCTCAGCAACAGATTTGAACTGGAAACACACGGCACCCTTCATAATGTGTTTCTGGTTCAAATCTGCTGCCGAGCCAATCAAATGAAGCTATATGGGAAACTGACCGAAAAGGGAATGTCACCTTCTGGAAAAGGGCAACTTCAGTCACGGAACTATACAGTCACGCAGAGCCTATTGGCAGCAGTGAGAACAGGGCTGCGCATGTACGGTTTGGTATAGCTGCCGTGCCAAACACCCAGCGCGCTCACAGTGTAACTGCCATGTTTTCTGCCGATCCCCCCCCCCCCCTCCCCTCCCCTCTCTTTCCCCCCCCCCCCCCCCCCCGTGGAAACCCAGTCACCTCACTTGCCCTCCTGTTCCACTGAAAGTGCATGCAACGCTCCCTCTCCTGTCAAACCAACCCCCCCCCCCAAGGTTTTGGGTTGCAGGTGGCAGCAGAAGGATGCGGGGGCCGCTGGCGCCGAGGCTTTTTGCCGAGCCCCCCCCCTCCTGCCCCCCTCTCCCTCTACAACCAGCGAGTCACACCCCTCTACAACCAGCAATTATTGCAAGTGGGCCCCCTATATCATTGGAGTCACACTTAAGATTCGTAATGATAATATAACATTAATACAAAATAATAAATGTCATGTTTTTTTTTTCCTCCTTTAAACCCTTGACAAATGAGTTTTTTTTTATTGTTATACAGAAATAGGGAACTAAAAGTATACTAACTTAGTTCCATTGATCTGTGATCTGAGACGTAAAACTTTGATTGATCGATTGATTGATTGCTCATTAAAACAAACATGCTCCGAAAAGGCACGCGGCCCACCCATCCGACCACTGGTCAAGTGGTCGGATGGGTGGGCCGCAGACACTTTCAACATCTCCAAGAGAGCCCTGATCCACCGCCCTATACCCCCCCCCCCACACACACACACACACACGCACACACACACACACACACACACACACACACACACACACACACACACACACACACACACATACAACCTCAACACTGCACTCCTTCACCCATATCCCGAGCATGCAGGGAGCAGCCCCGGTCTACCCCCATCGAGAAGGTTAAGAGTGGGGAAGAAGGGGGGGGGGGGAGGGCGGGTCGCGAGGGTAGGTGGGGTGGGGGTCTGTAGCACGCGGAGGAGGCCCCCCTCATCCGTCATTCTCCTGAATGGAGGACAATAAACCTGTAGCACCCGGGACGAATGGAGACGGAGTGCGCTGTCACCTGCCCCCCCCCCCCCACCCCCCCCCCCCCCCCGGCGATTTATGGCTCCCAATTTCACTGATCTCCCGCGCAGAAATGAGGACTGATAAACAGTGATTAATCGGCTTTACATCGCCCCGACTTTTCACTCCTCGCAACCACCCCACCCCACCCCAAACGTGTATTAACTGTAGCTGTTATTGGCAGATTCCAGAATACCTGAATGAAGGACCCCTGGTCTCCCCCCCCCCTCCTATTTTTATTTATGTATGTATCAAATTATAGGTCACCTGTTGCCGTCGTTCTTTTTTGTTTTAGTTTTTCTCTCCCTTTTAAGGACTCTAATCTGATTTTTAGTTGTTGTTTTTTTGTCCGGGCTCCACGTTAAGACCCCCCCCCCCACACACCCACCCCCCGGTTTCAAAAAATGTATCTCTTATTTATGCTTCCCATCTTCTCGGCTGGCAAGCATATGTTGTCGTTTAGACTTGGCAAACTTCGGCACGCCGGCGTCAAGACGACTTGAAAAATTAGCAGCCAATAAATCACCCGAGCCCTCCTGCTTCCCCTGCCTGGAGTGGTGGACCACACTCTCTCTGATTTATGACATGATTTG
>NC_137615.1:48213742-48237367 GCF_963280865.1 Gymnoscopelus braueri
CTCTCTTTTTTTATCATGCACAAATAATTAGCTTACACAGGGGGAGAGTGGAGCCACCATTTTTCAAACGAGACAAACATATTGAATGCAAATTGCCAAAGCTTCATAGAAAATAGATTGTTTATTAATGGCCTGGTAGCTTCATTATATAGGCGCGTTTGGGGCCGCCGCGCGCAGGAGAGAGACCGGGGGAAGAGTGAGAGGGGAGAGTGAGGCATCATGGGTAATGGCTTTGTAGGGCACAAACAATAAATGCTTGTTACGGCGGAGGAGGCAGGCTTATCCGGTGCTCAATCTTGTCTGGCTGAGGGGGCCATGGTGTTGGCGTAACCCGCTTCCAGGGAGCGTCGCCCCCCACCCCTCCCCTCCCCGCCATACCTTGGCGAAGAATCCCCCCCCCCCCCTCCCTCCCTCAGATTACTCCCAGGTAGGAATGGGAGTCAATAGCATTCATGCTTCAACAGCCAGCCAAGGGAGGCTGTCTCCTTTATGAATGGAAAGCTCTGGAGCTTGGTACACTCTATTAAATGAGCAGCTGGATGAGTATAAGCGCTTGTGCCGTTCACACCACCTAAGGCTTTCTTCTTTTTTTTGTCTCAATACGGGAAGCGGTTTGGAGACCGCAGTAAACATAAACAAACGCCGCAGCTGTTGTTTCGGCCAGGTTTAGTTATTTTTCTCCCTCTCGGCTTATCTAATCAAAGCTCGGACTTCTCCTTCTTCGACGTGGGCCGCGGGGGGTCCACACCCGATCCTTCCCGGTTTGAATTCCGTAAGCCTGATGTGTGGAGGAGGAACGCGGGGGGTCCGGGGCGGCCGCTTCAGTGGGATTCGGTGACAACGCAAAATGGCTCAATCGCTTATTGATTGACAGGGCTAATGATTCAAAGCTTGAGTTACAGTAGCTCAACAACAACAACAAATCCTTAACGTTAACTTATGCATTTGTAACTTCTGAGGGTGGTACAGTCAAAAGAATACATTTGCCCTTGATTTCCTGTAATTTGTCTTTGATACATTTGTTGTGTGCTCATGGATGGTTTGCTCGGACTCAAATATAACTTTGAAAGAGTAAAAATGGACCCAAAGCGGAGCCTCACAGCTCACTTTGGGCCCGTCTTCATTCTCTCAGAGTTCAAGACAGAAAACAGAGAAATACCAGAGAAATATTTTTGTCGTTGATTACTATATATTTTTTTGTCTTTGATACATTTGTTGTGTACTCATGGATGGTTTGCTCAAAATGTAACTCAAATGTAACTCAGAGAGAGTAAAAATTTGACCCAAACGGAACCTCAAAGCTCCGTTTCGATAATAAACAGAAAACAGAGAAGTACCCACACACTTTATTAAGAGAGACGCAACGTTTCGGACCTTCCTCAGGAAGGTCCTGTTGCGACTGAAACGTCGCGTCTCTCTTATTGCCCGCCAAAGACGTTTTAAAACGTCTTTTAAAATACACCACTTGCCTGCCAAAAGATGTTTTAAAATGTCTTTTAAATTAAAAAAATAATAATCATTTTTTCAAACAAAAAAATAATCTAAAAATGAGTTTTTTTTTCTTTTCCTTATTCACAAAGAATTAGGAGATAACGCGATCCAAATATTTGCTGCTCCATTCACTTCAATGTTAATAAATAAACATTTTTCACATTGTTTTTTTGTTTTACCAGAGGTCGAGGTCACAATGACCTCGTTGACATTTTTGAAACCACACCTGAATCACCTCAGTGATTAGCAACCATCAGGGGATCAATCATACTGGAGAAAAATATTCTGTGACTACTAAAGGTACAAAATCGTTAAAATGCTGGCAGAGGCTGCAAACTGTTTTAGAAAAACCCTGGCAAATTCACCCTTGTAACCATGTTGAGTCGGCAGTGTGCGGGTACTTCTCTGTTTTCTGTAGTGCTTTGCACCTCTCCCGGAGACAGTTTTATTCAGGTGTGCAACAGCTTTGTAACAGTTTACTCTTCTCAGAGTTAAATTAACTCTGCATTTCGCTGTTAAGCGCAGAGACACAGCTCTCCAGCACCACCACTTCAGAGATGGGTCCTCGGAGCCATGTCGGAACACATCTAGGCTCCAACCCAGGCACTGGGGCTGCTGGGAGACTTCTCCCGTCTCTCTCTCTCTCGTGTCCCCTGGTATAAGGCTAATACTGTCATTAGGAAACACACAGTTACATGCTAATGAAACAGCTGCCGGTTCTCGTTCGCTTACCTTGGATCCTCGTTCATTAAAGATAATCTCCACATCTAAAATCTTCCCAAATTGCTGCGGAGAGAGAAAAAGAAAAGAGAACAAAGGGAGGGAGGGGAGGGAGGCAGAGAGAGAGAGAGAGAGAGAGAGAGAGAGAGAGAGAGAGAGAGAGAGAGAGAGAGGAGATAAAAGTTAGAATACCTTTAACCGGGGTAGCGATTTCACAAGAGGAACGAGGGACTGCCGAGGAGAAAGCCATTAAGGCAATATGGAAATGTTACGTTTGCGAGGAGAAACGGCGGTCTATTTGCATTTGTTAGCTTTGGCAAATACTTTCCCACTCGCAGCCTGTTAAAAAGTGAGGGGAAAAAAGGGGGGGATTCGTAACAACTGCTTTTATCGCATCTTTGCAATTTCCTATTCAACGATGCTGTAAGAAACGACATCACATGCCTTGCGGAAAACGTGACTTCCTCAAATGCAAGCAAGTGCGCACGCGCGCACGCACGCACGCACGCACACGCACACGCGCGCGCACACACACACACACACACACACACACACACACACACACACACACACACACACACACACACACACACACACACACACACACACACACACACACACACACACACACAACCCCTCCCAGAGAAGATAACCGGTGTCCAGCTGGTGGAGAGCGGACAGCTGGGGGCTCCTCCTGAACAGGTGGAATATCTCTCTCTCTCTCTCTCTCTCTCTCTCTCTCTCTCTCTCTCTCTCTCTTTCTCTCTCCCTCATATATTTGTTATAACAGTGTTATTACACTGCTATAACAGTACTAGAATTGAACTCTGACAGGATACAAATGTAACCAAATGGACCTGTGGTTACAAAACATCTCAGAGTTACAAATGGGTAAATTTGACGAGGATTCAAAACTCTCTCTCTCTCTCTCTCTCTCTCTCTCTCTCTCTCTCTCTCTCTCTCTCTCTCTCTTCTTTATTGTGTGTACTTTCTCACAGTCAACAGGACTTGAGGGTCATTCCCCGGGGTGGGGGGGTGTAGGCTTAGGGGTGGGGGGGGGGGCCTTTTCGATTTAACAGGCCCGCCTTCGGATCATTAGACAACAGAAAAACGAAAGCAAACCATACGTCCCCCCCCCCACCCCCTCTTCTAATGAGTTGAGCGAGAGCCACTTTTAATTGCCGTCTACGATGGCCGTATTATTTCATTAAAAGTAATTACCCTGTCAAGCGGTCCGCGTCGCCTTCATTTGGGCACGACGGGGATGAAACGCGGGGCCTCCTTCCATGTGGTCCACGCTCCTCATCGAGGAGGGGATGGATCATTTGACTGATCCACTAATAGGGGGGGCCGAGTTGGAGCCGGATGTTATCTGCCGTCGCCGGCCGGAGCGGGGGGGGAGAGGGGGGCCGCGGGGAGGTCAACAACGAGCGAGACACTCCCTCCCAGAAAAGGTGAGACACGGGATAAAGAGGGGAAACACCCCCCACCACTATGCTCTCAATTGGATTTATTTGATGGAAAAGATAGTCTATACACACAGTATAATCCTGAGTGTTAAAGCTGTTGGGTCCCTATTCATGCACGTTTTTATTTTGGTGAATAAAATGTTATTTTGTCCAATCTTCATGGTAGAGTATGTTAATACAATAAAACTTCTACAATTGGGGTGGTTGTATCCGGTCTCCCTGCTCTTCTATTGAGATATTTAGATCCATGTGTCTAGGTTGGACACGACCTTTGATACAATCCTGTTTGTCTCCACAGAGCAAACAAAATCCGGGGTAGAACAGGAAAGTTACATCGTGCAGCTTTGATTTAGAGCCGCAATCGGCGAGTCTCATGACCTACCTGGGATTCAAACCCTGGGTCTCTCGCATGTGACTTTCAGAGTTCTAGCTGTTCACTTGAACAGGGGAGATATTCATCCTATCTTTAATTAAGATTCTCTGAGAAATCATAAAGGATGACCCTCATGTACACTGATGCAGAGATTAACACATCAAATCAGTTAAAATTAGATCAAAACAAATTGTACAAATAAATAAATAATAACAAACACCTCAGTTGAAATAGATGCGGCCAGGCAATGGACAATTGCAAAGCATATTCCTGAATCAGCCAAGAGGTATTAGGGTTATTCAATTTGTATTCACTCTGCATAGATTCTATGTGCTTGTAAGCTCCAGGCGGTACTACTTGTCAACCAGCAGGAAGTCCTACATGACACCATCTAATGTCTCAATGGAAGAGAAGAGAGACCACCTCCACTGCACATGTAGTTATATTGTATTAACATACTCTACCATACAGATGTACTAGTTATATTGTATTAATATACTCTACCATACAGATGCACTAGTTATATTGTATTAATATATATACTCTACCATACAGATGCACTAGTTATATTGTATTAACATACTCTACCATACAGATGTACAGTCCTAGTTATATTGTATTAATATACTCTACCATACAGATGTAGTTATATTGTATTAACATACTATATGATACAGATGTACTAGTTATATTGTATTAACATACTCTACCATACAGATGCACTAGTTATATTGTATTAATATATATACTCTACCATACAGATGCACTAGTTATATTGTATTAACATACTCTACCATACAGATGTACAGTCCTAGTTATATTGTATTAATATACTCTACCATACAGATGTAGTTATATTGTATTAACATACTATATGATACAGATGTACTAGTTATATTGTATTAACATACTCGGGTGTATGTAAACATCTGCCTCCTATGGTGCTCGGATCCACTGATTCCAATGGGAAAGCGTCTTTTATATATTCTCTCCCTCTTTCTTTTCCCTTCTCTGTTTACGCGCGAGGCTTGAACACACACACACACACACACACGCACACACACACACACACACACACACACACACACACACACACACACACACACACACACACACACACACACACACACACACACACACACACACACACACACACACACACACACACTCGCATCGCAGCGTGACGCCCGCCGTCCTCGCCCCGGCGATGACAACGTCTTTTCCCCCCGCGCGATGTGCAGATGCTAATTGTTTTAACCGAGCGTAATGGGCTGGTGGCGTTGATTAATTAGCTTCGGAGGAAGTCGTCTTGGCGGGGACTTTTTTTCCCACATGGCGCCGGAGACCGCTTGCTGCTCAACCCCGCCAGTGGTCTCAGAGACTTCTGCCGCGCGCCCCCACCCACCCCCTCGCTCTCTCTCACACAACACACACACACACACACACACACACACACACACACACACACACACACACACACACACACACACACACACACACACACACACACACACACACACACACACACAGAGGGAAAGCGCTGCATCAGCAGCTCGGGTAAACAACAATAGCATCAATGGGAGGGGTTGAGCAGTACATCACAAATCACACACACGCGCGCGCACACACACACTCACGTAACGCATAGTACATACTGTATATTAGTCTCATATCCACTGTTGATAGTGTGTGTACATAATCCATTCATAGACGATAGAAGTTTACTGGTGATACATTAGTGCATTGCTCTTATTTTGTATTTACTGAGAGAATATACATCATGTCAACTCAGCCAGAACTCAGTGAAACACTGCTTTCCATCCACTATCCATTTATCTATCTATCCATCTATCTAAAACAGTATACGCACATGTGCACATGTGCGCACCGACGCACGCACTCACACACACACTCACGCATGGACGCACACACTCACTCACGCATGCACGCACACACAGCAGCTGACCACACAAGGTAAGCACTAGTTAATACAACAAGTCCTCGTCAACACCCCCTCTCCTCTTTTATTTTTTCTGCCGCATTCGGGGTTAAGATTAAAACTTAATTTGAACATATTTAATGTGTTAAGAATGATCACACCTAAACAGGCATTCCCATCTTGATCGTACAAGAGCAATGCGGTATTAGACTGTAGTCGTAATGCTTGTAATGCTTCTGTTTTGATCATTTCTACAAAGCTCCCATGAGTCACTACGGCGAGTCTGTGCAGCTATGCAGCAATTTGGCCCCCAGTCGTCTCCCCAAGTGAGGCTTTTACTGTATTTCAGTGCCGTTTCATTTGTTTTATTCCACTAATGGTAAAGCCTATATCCTCCCAATGGCATCACTGTAACAATTCAAACTAACTCTCATTAACCCTGGAGACAAATTAGCTATAGTGTGCATCTATGTGTTATAATAACACTCAACCTACAGTACAGCACCGTCTTGCTGTAAAAAAAGAAGCCATTGTTTTTGAAGACACTCTAAAGCTGTTAGGCAGCAACAAAAGAGAAAAATATAATTTGTGATTTTTTTCTATGTTTTTTGCTCCAATATTAATCAAGCTTCAAATTGTACATCCACGGATGTACAATTTTAAGCTGATTAATATTAATATAATATCACAATATCATATGTGATGTACCAAATTCATAGTGACCCCGAAGCCTAATTTATTGTGGTCACTTGTCGATATAGGCACTGATCTATAAGCTATCAATGCATTGTGGTCCAAGTTATTCATTTTTCATGTTTGTTCCAATAAGTTTGGCCACATGCGGCCCCGAAAATGCGAGTTTGACACACCGGCTTTAGAGTGTTTGTTCAGTAACAGGGGTCTCCCCATCTCTCCAGCTCTTTAGTAAACAGAAAATACACATGAGAGTGAGTTAGTGGACCCCAGCCGGTGGTGGAAAAAGTATATATATACTCAAGTATTCATAGTAGGTACAACTTATGAAGTGAATTAGTCGTTTAATATCGATGCATTGCAGTTGTATTGAAAATAGCGGATCTACAAGCTCACACTGTGACGCGTTTTGAGCTTGTAGATCTGCTATTTTCACTATATTTGAAATAGGGCTTAAGTTGTTTAATTCATAATATATTTTGTTGTACGGTTGGGTCCAGAAAGTCCCTTCCATAGATATGTACTGAAGTCAAAGGTACAATAATTGTATTTGAAAAGTAGCGGAGTGAAAGTCATGACTTGTGCTTGTGAGGGGGCATTCCTCAAGCAGCGTATAGCATGCCCACCACATGCAAGGACCTGGTCTTTTCCATTTCACTCACACACACACGCACGCACGCACGCACGCACGCACGCACGCACGCACGCACGCACGCACGCACGCACGCACACACACACACACACACGCACACACCCTGTCGCCGGGCTCTCTCTCTCTCTCTCCAAGATCACAGCCACTAATTACTGATTAGGGTCCACCGGTGGTCCCGCTAATGAGCCTTTTCATTCAGTGGCTCGTTAGGGAAGTCCAAGGCATGTTGTCGCGGCCTGAACCCCGCGGCGGACATTTGAGGGGGCCGGCTCCTGCGTGGGCCCTCCTCCTCCTCCCCTCCTTATGTAGGCTGCTCTGTTAGCTTGGTGAGCTAGCAGCAGCAGTCTGTTGGGTGGTGGTCAAGCCGCTTGCTAAGTATACACGGCTGGAGAGAGAGGAGGCTGTGCGGGGAGCAGATGGTTCTCCCGAAGGGCTTTGGCGCGAGGCCGCCGCGGCGGGCTGGCTCCTCTCATCGGCCCGGCCGGGTGCCACCGAAATGCTCGCCTCGCCTCTCTCCTGTTCCCCTCTCTCCTGTTCCCCTCTCTCCTGTTCCCCTCTCTCCTGTTCCCCTCTCTCCTGTTCCCCTCTCTCCCCCTCCCTCCCTCCCACCAGTGGTGGAAAGTGACTAAGTACATGTACTCAAGTACATGCACTCAAGTACTGTACTTAAGTACAATTTTGAGGTATTTGTACTTTACTTGGGTATTTCCAATTTCCAATACTTTTACTTCTACTCCACTAGGCTACATCTCAGAGGCAAATATTGTACTTTTACTCCACTACAATTATTTGAAAACTTTAGTTACTAGTTACTTTGAAGCTAAATATTGCAATAAATTATTGCATTATAAAACATACATTAACCACTTTAGTCCTGTTTTATACCAAGGCTATTTGAAAAAAGACGATCTACAAGCTCACAACGCGTCGCATCGCGACGCGTTGTGAGCTTGTAGATCTGCTATTTTCAAACATTACAGTACTTTTACTTTTGGTACTTAAAGTACATTTTGATACCAATACTTTTACACTTTTACTCAAGTAAATTTTGAACACCAGACTTTTACTTGTAACAGAGTACTTTTACATTGCAGTATCGAAAACATTTGAGTACTTTTTTTCACCTCTAGCCTCCCACCGACTAGAGACGTCTGCGGGCTGCACTCATGCGTATAGCAGTAATGGCGTATTGAGCGCTAGCGTGGTGGCGCTCCAGAAGCCATTAGGAAGCTGAGGAGGGATGAGGGCTTCTAGTTCCTTTACAAAGGCTTCCATTGTGGAAAAGCCATGTCGGGGGGGGGGGGGGGAGCAGCCTTGGCTACCTGCTCTGCCCTTTGCATGCTCTGCCCAAAACAATCAATTCCACAACAATCCTTCCCTCTCTCCCTCCTCGCCTCCCGGGCCGCCCGAACCATGCCAACCATAAGAGGAGAGACAAACAGGAGAGAGAGGAGCATGGTGCATGGGGAAGGTTTGGAGACTGAGGTGGTTAGCGGCGAACAAAAGGGAGGGAACAAGGAAGGATGAGAGGGAGGGAGGGAGGGGTGGGTGGGTGGGCCGTGATCAATTTGCATCATATATCCATAAGCCGCACGCTGCGGCCAGGCACACAAAAGCCTCCGAGCTAATTACTGAGACGATTTGGATTCCGCAGGACCTGCACCACAGCCGGGAACAATAAAGTCAACAATTACAGAGAAAACGGAGAGAGGGAGATGGAGGGAGAGAGAGAGAGAGAGAGAGAGAGAGAGAGAGAGAGAGAGAGAGAGGCCATGTTTTCCCCAATTCATAGCTTATAGGAGTTTCTCCCGTAATTAATATCATCTCCTTGACGTTGTCGTCACACGACATGAATTACCGCCTCTCGGTTCTAATGGTCCAATTAGTGGGCAGCGTTCAGATGACATTTTTGGTAATGCTCTTGACTGTGGGCTCCATTATTGTTATTGAATTGAGGATGTTTGCTTCAATTCCTGTTCTGTGTTGTTTTTTTATGAGATGTGACGCTGTGTGCTTTCAGACCGTCAGCTTGTGTTACAACGTGAAGTGGCTTTGACTGCACGTTGTTTGTGTGTGTGTGTGTGTGTGTGTGTGTGTGTGTGTGTGCGCGTGCGTGCGTGCGTGCGTGCGTGCGTGCGTGCGTGCGTGCGTGCGTGCGTGCGTGCGTGCGTGCGTATAGAGCAGTGGTGTAAAGTAACTAAGTACATTTTCTCAAGTACTGTACTTATAAGTACAATTTTGAGGCACGTTTACTTTACTGGAGTATTTCCAATTGTCTATACTTTCACTTCTACTCTACTATCAGAGGCACATATTGTACTTTTACTCCACAAAAATCATTTGTAAACTTTAGTTACTAGTTACTTTGCATATATAGATGATTATGTTATAAAACATACATTAACCACTTTAGCCCTAATAGCCCTACTTTAGCCCTATTTTATTTGAACATAGCAGATCTACAAGCTCACAACGCCTCGTGATGCGACGCGTTGTGAGCATGTAGATCTGCTATTTTCCAACATTTTAGTACTTTTTCTTTTGGTACTTTAAGTACATTTTGATACCAATACGTTTGTATTTTTACTCAAGTACATTTTTTATTCCGGACTTTTACTTGTAACAGAGTACTTCTACATTGCAGTATTGATACTTTTGCTTAAGTAAAACATTTGAGTACTTTTTCCACCACTGGTATAGAGATAGATATATCTATCTTTTCTACGATAGATAGATAGATAGATAGATAGATAGATAGATAGATAGATAGATAGATAGATAGATAGATAGATAGATAGATAGATAGATAGATAGATAGATAGATAGATAGATGTGCGTGTGCGTGTGCGTGTGCGTGTGCGTGTGTGTGTGTGTGTGTAAGTGTGTGTGTGTGTGTGTGTGTGTGTAAGTGTGTGTGTGTGTGTGTGTGTGTGTGTGTAAGTGGACTCACCCCAAACATTTGCCTGAGGTCGGGGTCCCGGAAGCGGAAGGGGATGTTGGAGACGTGTAACCTCTTGGGCTGCTGCTTCTCTGAGGCGTCTGAATGCTGGAGCTGGAGCTGCTGAGACACCTCCGTTTGCGTCACGTCATCTGTCTGCCGGAGGGAAAAGACAGACACAAGACACTCATTCAAGTTCCTACAGACAGGTTCCTCTGGGTCGCGCAAGGTGGCGTATATATGTTTCAGGGAAATTGGCATTCCAGGGAAATTGAAAAAGGAGCGCTTATTTTTACCACCCACCCTGGCAATTCTGTATTTCTGCTAGAGGGCAATGAATGCAAGCCACGTGCATGCACATGCGTGTGTACACATGTGTGTCGTCGTGGACACTGGATAGTAACCATAGACTGTAACCCATGAAAATATCTGTTCTCCCCCTATCGGTTCACAACTCGGACGGCGCTGATTCGACTAGCAGCCCTTCGGCCGCGAGGGCGCGCCTCCTCGGCCTCAAGCTCTGCTGAGTCGGTGCGCCTCCGTCATGGACAATTACTATTATCACGCGTTCCCCTAGTGTAGCTTCTTGGTTGCTATGTGGGGGGGAACAACAAAAGCCAGGTCGGCCTTGCATCAAAGCCCCGCCTCGCGCCTCCTTCTCCTCCTCACGCCGCCTCGTATCAAAGCCCCACTTCGCGCCTCCTCCTCCTCCTCGCGCCGCCTCGTATCAAAGCCCCGCCTCGTGCCTCCTCCTCCTCCTCGCGAGCCTCGTGTAAAAAACCCTGTCTCGAAAAGCCCTGCCTCGCGCCGAAGCCCCGCGCCTAAAAGCGAGCGCTCCTCTTTCAATTTCCCTGGAATGCCAATTTCCCTGTGACATATATATACAGCGGTGTGACCAGTGGTGTAAAGTAACTAAGTACATTTACTCAAGTACTGTAGCCTACTTAAGTACAATTTGTAGGTATTTTTACATTACTGGAGTATTTCCCATTTTCAGTACTTTTACTTCTATTCCACTACATCTCAGAGGCAAATATTGTACTTTTACTCCACTACAATTATTTGGAAATGTTAGTTAGTAACTAACTTGCAGATATAAATTAATATATTATAAAACTTACATTAACCACTTTATCCATATTTTATATATGGCTATTTGAAAATAGCCAATCTAAAAGCGCGTTGCATCGCAACCCGAGATTTGCTATTCTCAAACATTTTAGTACTTTTACTTTTGGTACTTTAAGTACCAAATTCAAAGTATTTTGATAACAATACTTTTGTACTTTTACTCAAGTACATTTTGAATTCGGGACTTTTTCCTGTAAGTAGTTTTACAGTACAATGCAGAATTTATACTTTTACTTAAGTAAAACATTTGAGTACTTTTTCCACCACTGCGTGTGACTAACTTACTTAGTCTTGACAGTTTTTCAATCGGACGAGGAAAATAGCAGAGACAGATAAACAGCCTGTTGAGTTATCGCTCGGGAAGCCGCGGTTGTGCATTAACGAATCCGCGTATTCGTCTCGCGCACTTAGCTCTTAAGCAACTGTTGGGTATAGAGGGTGAAGATTGAGGGTCCTGACAAAAAAAAGGCAGTGAATACAGATACCCCCACGGCAAAAAAAACACCCCACCCGTCCAACCCGACACGTCTAGACTATACAGACACATAATTGGTGATGTTTGCGCGGCGTCTCGTCGGCTCGCCGGGGCCCCTCAGAGCACTCCGGCGCACTGGCTGGTCGTTTCATCATTTTCCGAACGCACCGCTGACATTTCTATATAAACGACGCGCCCCGACAACGTCAATGACAGATCCTTTTGGTTTCACTCTCCCGACACTCGCTGACGGATGTCACCTCGGGAGCACCGCCGGCTCTGTCTCTTCAGATGGACCTTGTTTTGGTCGGCCTAATTCTTCCGTCAGCGTGTTTTTTTTCGTTGTTTTTTTTCCGGTGGGTTGTTCTGTTTGATTTTGTCGTCGTTATTTGTTTTCTTTTTTATTCTTCGTCTCTTCTCCGACCAAGCTAAAAAAAAACGTCTCTGGCCGACGGCACAATTCATTCCCCCCCTTGATGACACCGTGTCAGGACGAGCAAAAATTATCAAGTGTGTTTTCCGACACTTAAAACCAGCAATGTTTATGGAGAGATTAAAGATGGAGGAGCGTGTGGGCGATGAGGAGACAGAGAGAGAGAGAGGGAGAGGGAGAGAGAGAGAGAGAGAGAGAGAGAGAGAGAGAGAGAGAGAGAGAGAGAGAGAGAGAGAGAGAGAGAGAGAGAGAGAGAGAGATGGAGACTGCATGACGGAGTGCAAATGTTCCGTATTGAGTACAAAAGCTGTTTGAATATGATATGTTAAGTCCAACGTGCCCAGGGGTGTGTTCTCCGAGCATGGCAAACACCCCCCCCCCCCCCCACACACACACACACACACACACACAACTACACACTTGTGAGGACATCAACATTTTAGGACAGCAATTTAATTAATGCTATTTAATAAACAAAGAAGGATTTTTTTGACTGAAGCCGACAAATAGCAGATATACAAGTTCACATCATTGTGAGCTTATATATCTGCAACACTGGCACACCGACGTAAATATAAAGTCAGGCATAACTCCAACCCCAAACCTCTAAATGTGTAATCCTAACACTAACCCCTACTCTTTTCCCAATTGTAAGCCTAACTAGACAAGTCTTTCTTAACCACAAAACCTCTTGTGAGGACCATGAAAATTGGTCTACTTGTCAGATTCATATATGGGGACATTTGGTATAGTTATACACACGCACGCACGCACGCACGCACGCGCGCGCGCACACACACACCACACACACACACACACACACACACACACACACACACACACACACACACACACACACACACACACACACACACACACACACACACACACACCACACACACACACACACAGAAGTGAAAAGGGAGTCGGTTGTTGTCAGAGTACAAACAGTTCGGATGACACCCACACATGCACACACGTGCTCGCTCGACACACACACACACACATGCGCGCGCAGCGCGCACAGCAAGCCCTCGCCGTGCTCCGGGGCCGGCGGGGCGGCGGGCTACGGGCCGTGGTGTGAGTGATACGTCTCTCCCCCATTTAGGAAATGGTCCCGGGGATTTATTCATTATAATTCATCATCACATTATTATCATTATCGTCGCGATCGTAATGATGATCGCCTTTATTATTCTCATTATCATAATCACAATCTCCCACTGTAATGGCCGTCATTCATTTGGTTTTTATGGCCCCATTCGCGAGACGGTGACATATATTGTTAAAAGTGACAGTGGCTTGATTCAAGGTCCCCCACTCTGTCCGTCTTCTGCTTCCCAGAGATATGGTCCACGTTTAGGGCAGGTTTGGTGGCACGTCAACCCCCACCCACCCACCCCACACACACACACACACACACACACACACACACACACATACACATACACATACACACACAGACACATAGACACACACAGGACCTCCCCCCAGACCCGCCACACACTCGTGACTGGAGGTTAACATGTGTGCAAGGAGGTTGGAGCCGACAAATGGACTTGACTGGCTGGGGCGAGCTGATGGGCAGAGAGAGAGAGAAACAGAGAGAGAGAGAGAGAGAGAGAGAGAGAGAGAGAGAGAGAGAGAGAGAGAGAGAGAGAGAGAGAGAGAGAGAGAGAGAGAGAGAGACGGCTGGCCGGCGCGGGGGGCGGAGCGGGGGTCTTAACTCTGCCCATGTCCTCGTGCGCTGGAGGTTAATAGCCTGAGTAGCTACGCCGGGGGGCCCCGGGGGTGACACATCGGCCAGACAGATGCCGGTGGAACCCGGGCACAGGGGGTGACAAGGTACCAGGGGGCCCCGCGGGTCAATCTGTTTCATCGGTCACACATGACACTATCGACCTTTACCGTATGTTACCGCCAGACTAGCGGCACTGCATGTCTGTCTGTCTGTCTGTGTGTGTGTGTCTCTGGACGCGTTCTTTATCACGGGAAACGCGGGCGTGCAGCGTTTGCAAACATCGAGAAAACAGCCGACGTACAAGCTCACAACGCGTCGCTCCACGGCGCGTTGTGAGCTTGTAAATCGGCTGTTTCCGGCGAGTGACACCCGCACACAGATAAATATAAATCAGGCTTCATTTTCAGTCGGGCGCTTCAAGCAGACAGGCCGGCAGCATGCTGACACGGAGGGGGTGGTGGGCTTGTGTGTATGTGTGTGTCGCACACACACACACGCACACACGCAGAACACTAATACTCAACCCTGAACTCCCCTCCCTGCTAACGCAATGACTCACGGTTGTCACTGTAATCTCTCAATGCCTCGCCTCCCCTCCCTCCCTCCCTCCCTCCCTCCCCTCCCTCTCAGTGCAGGGGATCCCGGAGCGCCCGCAACCTGCCTGCCTGCCTTGTAAAATGGTGGTGTTACTCTGCAAAAAATAATTACCTCGGCATTACCATAGGAGGCCACCTTCAGTGGCACCGTTACTGTCCCCACAGCTTCTGTCACGGGGAGGATGTGTGTGTGTGTGTGTGTGTGTGTGTGTGTGTGTGTGTGCGCGCGCGTGCGTGTGTGTGTCTGTGTGTGTGTATACGTGCGTGCCTGTGTGTCTGCATGTGTGTGCACGACACGTGAGGTAAAACCCAGTGGCGTCACAGGCAAAGCTGCACCGGAATTATTTTTAATAAATTCAAAATACGATGGAGAGAGCTGTCAACTGAGGAGCGACTCTCCAAGGCGTTGTTTTGTGTGTGTGTGTGTGTGTGTGTGTGTGTGTGTGTGTGTGTGTGTGTGTGTGTGTGTGTGTGTGTGTGTGTGTGTGTGTGTGTGTGTGTCTCAGTGCGTTTCAGTCGTCATCTCCCCTCTAAGAGTCCCCCCCCCAAACCGGAACCCTCGCTGTTATTTGCAAAATCGCCCCGCAAAGTGCTTGGCTCAGCACTCCCCCTCCCTCCCCCCCATGCTCCTTTCGGAGTGGCATTACAAGAGCATAATTGAAACTATCTGATTGGAATTCTGCCAAGCAGGTAGATTACATCCGATTAAATAGAAAACGGGGTGGGGGGGGTCTGGGGGAGTGGGATATATCTAAAGCCCGTCGCCCCCCCCACCACCCGCTCACGAGAATTATAATGCCTCGCTCTTGAGTCGTTTCTTTTCTCCGAACCCCCTCACTCGCCCTCCCCCGGTCCGCCCATTGTTTGTTTTCCCTTTCTCTCCGAAAGAAATGCTGCAAGCGCATCCGTTCTGTCACCTGAAGGGGGGAGCGTTAAAGACCCCCTCCACCGCCTCCCCTTTGCGTGTCCTCCGCTATTCATATATACTGCAGATAACTGATACCCCCCCCCCCCCCCCCCCCACTTCTTCCCATTTAACCACTTAAACGCTGTATACTTCATTGACCGGGGCTCCCCATGCAGGGGTCTATACTTCCTTATTTATTTATTTTTCACCCACAACACTGTTTCCCAACCTTTTCTGGATCAGGGCCCACTTGAAAGATCTAAAAAAAAGATGTTGGCGGCCCACCCACTTAACACGGCATGTTTGTTTCAATGATGAATCAATCAATTGTGTTCCGGTTTGGATCAATGGAACTAACGCAGCATCATTTAAATTCCTATTTATTGGTATCACAATGAAATATTTGTCTTCTTCTTTTTTTTGTATATGATTTTTTTATATTATACAGTATATTATATTATATTATCAATACAATCGTATTGTTTTTCCCGCTTGCAACACCCTCACGACCCATCAGTGGGCCCCTGCCCCACATGTTGGGAATCACCACAGTTCTCTCTTCGCTGAAAATAGCTGATCTAATAGCTGATCTAATAGCTCACAATTGAGTTGACACGATGAGCTTTGCACATCGGCTATTTTCACTGCAGAATCTTCTTCTATTCGTCTCCAATGTGCAAAACGGTTATACTTTTCAGGATTCAAATTCAAAAACAGCAAAAGTAGCAGATCTACAAGCTTGCGGATCTGCTACCTCTGATGCTTTTTGTGTGACGCTTGCAGCGTGATCAGGTAGGGCAGGGGTGGGCAACTTTGATGATGGAGAGGATCACTATATTTCCACACTCACTCCAGAGGGCCACATTATATACTGTCTATGTCAAACAAAAGTAGCAAAAATAGCAGATCTACAAGCTCAAAACGGATTGCAGTGTGACGCGTTTTTGAGCTTGAAGCTATTTTAGCATTTTTTGAATTGGAATTTAGATTTTTTTTCTTGTGCTATTTTTGAATTGGAATCCTGAAAAGTAACATTTCATTTAATTTCAAATGCATTTAGTTATGTTAACTTTATGAACTTAAAGTAATACTAGGTAACTTTTTCAATAAAACTAAAGTTAAATTGTATATATTTTGTGAGTGGCAATGAATTTCACCCCCGAAAGCCTTTTATTTATATATTTTCTATTGAACGGTGTCGGGGGAGACTCTACCGCGAAAATGACGTCATCTGGCCGGAAAACGGAAGCGGAAATGCACCGGTTTCCTGTTTGGCCAGGAACTACTGCGCTAATAACAAAAAGGAAACTCACGCTGATTTTAAGAGATTGTATGATTTGAAGATCGAAAAACAACAGAAAAAGAAAACACAGCTCACGGTAACTAAAGCTCCACTGGCTAAGAGAAACGATCCACAGATCGTATAAAACAATTAAAAGAACGCTTTTTGAAACGCTTCCGTCTTCCGGTGAAAACAAATGGAATTCTGGGTGACAGAGGAATAAACGAACGGCCTGCAGTGACGGTAATGACCAGCAGAGGCTGCTAAAAAATCGTTATTTGTGGACCTGCATTGTATAACTTTAAATACAAAACATTGAACATAAAAAAGACAATAGAATTTTAATACCAGTCATTAAGCTACTACTAATATCAGTAATTAAAGAGGGTCATGTTTGGAATTGGAACAGCTGAAATCAATATTATATCAGTATTCCGATATTAACCTGCGGGCCGCATTAAGTGAAGGTGGGGGCCGCATGTGGCCCCCGGGCCACCAGTTGCCCTTGTATGAGGTAGGGGGTTAATTTAGAACAAAAGAAAAACACACACACAAAAAGGTTTCTGCCCCAACAGTGTCCTAATTCTAATATGCTCAGAGTAGGGAGAGACGTCAGCCAGGGTTCATGTGGTTAACCGTGTCCTACATACCACTGTGTGAACCGCAGGCAAGCAGAGCCTCTCTGAAAGCCATACCCATGATGCACTTAAACACAGCTCATGAGAGATGATAGAGAGAAAGAGAGAGAGATGATAGAGCGCCGACAACGTTCCATGTACGCCGCATGTAGAGGGCGTGTGAGTGTGTGTGTGTGTGTGTGTGTGTGGTGTGTGTGTGTGCTGTGTGTGTGTGTGTGTGTGTGTGTGTGTGTGTGTGTGTGTGTGTGTGTGTGTGTGGTGAGTGTGTGTGTGTGTGTGTGTGTGTGTGTGTGTGTTTGATGTGCGTGCGTGCGTGTGTGTGTGTGTGTGCGTGTGTGTGTGTGTGTGCACGTGCGTGTGTGTGCGCGCGCGTGTGTGTGTGTGTGTGTGTGTGTGTGTGTTATCACATTCTCCCAGAATATACCCTTTGGAAAGCCTCGGCGCGGACTGACACGGGGGCCTGTGAAAAATCTGGAATTGAGTGGCGCCCCCGATGCCACTGCCTTAATTTGTTATCTGAGAGGAGAATGATTACTCATGAAATTCAACCCAACTACGGTACTACTTGAAGGGGGGCTAGATAATGAGCTCCGGCTGGCAGGCAATAGGCGGCCCCTCCGTTCGTCTCTTCTCTGACGGATTTCGGAAGGAAGAGATAGGGTTCGGGGGGCCAGTGGTTCTTAAACAATTTCACTTCAACGCCCCCCCCCCCCCCCCAATTAATATGTATTTGGCCATGGACCCACCCCACCCCCCCATCAAAAAATATATTGGGACCTCCAAGCAAGATTTGTGTTGTTAAAATGTTTAAAAACACGATTCCAAATATTCGGCTATTTTCAATAAGAGAGAGAGAGAGAGAGAGAGAGAGGAGAGAGAGAGAGAGAGAGAGAGACCTCTCACTCACATGAACTCATACAGCATCCCTATCCTGGGCATGCCATAAAAGACAAACATTCAGCAAAAATTGATGAAAATTCTGCGTAAGTACATAAACATTCTGAAAAACATGAATAGGAAAAAAAGTGGCAGACATAGGCGAAGATTCTGAAAAAAAAATAACCCTTCCATACATATATATATATATATATATATATATATATATATATATATATATATATATATATATAGGGTTTAATTGGGTTTAAAAAAAACACACATGGTTGGCCTCTGCCTCTGCGGAGACTAACTTCCCAACAGTTCCAGCGAGTTTCCATTCTCTCAACTTGTTTTCGTTGGAGGATTACAGCAGGGGTAGAGCGTCGTCCCTGGTGGGGAGCTGAGCACAGCAACTGAGCACAGCAGTGTGAGAGGAGGGGAGCAACGGGAGGAATCTGTCCCCCAATCTGTGTTTCGGCGGGGGGGCCCCTAATCAAAGGAGGCGAGGGGGGGGGGGGGGTGCCCGTCTGTGGCACCCACCGCAAACAGGCCGGTGGCCCCCGTCATTAAAGGCTTGCAACACAGCGGTGGGGCCCCGACACTAGACCAGGAGCCCCCAGGGGATTAGACTGCCTGTTTACAGCCCACTAATCTGATCATATACTCTCTCCTCTACCAGAGAGACGGACGGACAGACGGACGGACGGACGGACGGACGGACGGACGGACGGACGGACGGACGGACAGATAGATAGAGGACAGGGAGAGGGGGGAGGAAAATATAGAGGCTGAGAGAGTGAAATGGATCGCGGGAAGGCAGAGATGGGAGATGCCGAGAGAGACAGAGACAGAGAGACGAGAGAGAGAGAGAGAGAGAGAGAGAGAGAGAGAGAGACGAGAGAGAGAGAGAGAGAGAGAGGGTGGGGTAGAATGAAAGATAGCATGAAGGAAGGCGAGACTCGCTCTCATCTCTCCATGACCACTGTCTCTCCAGGCTTTCTTCACAGCAGGAGCACCGATGAAATGAAATCAAATGCAAAAACGTGAGTACGTGCGTGCGTGCGTGCGTGCGTGCGTGCGTGCGTGCGTGCGTGCGTGCGTGCGTGCGTGCGTGCGTGCGTGCGTGCGTGCGTGCGTGCGTGCGTTTTTATCAAAACTAAAAAATAAAAGCCTGGAGATCGAGGCTATCTGCGACCTAGCGGAGGCGCGCCAAGCGGAAAAACAAACACGGCTATAATATACGTCGACAGCGTACATCGCAGCACACCACGGGCATGCACGGGAGTCAGAGGTCGCAACGCGACTGCGGTGGCAGTGGAGTTATTAGCGGCGGTCTCCATTTCCAAGCGCCTCTCGCATGTCTCCTGGGAAGGCCGTGGCCTCCCCCTGACCCCCACGCCCCGGGGGGGGGGGGGCTTCCCAGCGAGGAGCAGACATGAGGATCTGACTGAAGTAGATTCACTGTCGAGTGTGTTAGACTTAGAGTATAGGGTTAACTCCCCCTCCTCCTTTTATCTTCAATCGCTTCCACTCGAGGTAAATCCCAGGTCAAGATATATATATACTACCATATATCGTTGCTGTCCGGCAGAAACCTCTTATCTCCATATTTGTTAACTTTTTGTGTTTTTTCGTAAATTAACGCCCTACTTGATCATACTACAGCGTCACACAAAAGCATCAAAAGTAGCAGATCCACAAGCTCGAAACACGGTGCGAAGCAACACGTTTTGAGCTTGTAGATCTGCTAGTTTTGCTACTGCTGAATTGTAATCCTGAAAATGTACAGTTTTGGATGAGGTTTCCACATGACAGAGACGATATACTGTAACATCGTTCCAAACAATTGCAAAAAATAGCTGATGTCCAAGCTTGTAACGTGACCGTTCTGAGCTTGTAGATGGCTATCTATCTTGGCTATTTTCCCTGTTTTTGTGCGACATACAATTAGGGCAAAAACACATAAAAAGACACAGTTTCTGCCCTACAGCGACAATACATGAATAGTAGAGATGCGCGCATGGCCATAGTAACAACAAGCGCTCGTCTTCATTCAACCACTTCCACTTTCCCAATTGTGTTGCCACGTCTGCTTTTTATAAGCGACTTTTGGGCTTGTTTGGCGCATTGTTTTGGGCTTGTTTTCATAGACCTGGCTGCTTATTTATCTCGCAAAATCTGGCAACGCTGGCTGCCTGCAAAATGTGTTATGTGCAGTAGGCGGCTAATTTGTGGCCTGATGTAAAATTACGTAATATTAAAGTACTACAAACGTACGCACGGCGAGATTTTGTGCTTTTTAAAAGCTATAATAGGCCTATAGATAGATATCATTCATTTAATTCCCACATTATTTCACACCGCGGTTTATCCAATATTAATTAATAATTATATTTGATTGACCCAAATCCACCCAAACTGTGGTTACCCGCGCACCCGTGGGTAAAAACACGATCCGCGCATCTCTAATGCATAGCACAGTGCATGTGTATTATGTACCATTCATGATTGTGCTAGCTCCCACGTATACACTCCCTCTCATGCACATGGAGGTCATGGCATGGAACATGCGATACCGCGCACAAAGTGGATTTTCTGGAACGTTAAAATGATGGACGGATGTACGGAACTATGAGTGCAATTAAACCGAGTGAACAGTGTACAAAGCGCATTATATCGAGGCCAACTCTCAGACTATCTATGTACATTTACAGCCAATTTGCTAATTTGATCAATTTGTTTGTTTTTTTTGTTTTTTTAAGGGCCTTTTAGACTAAACGGCGTCGAGTGCATCTCTGTTTCAGCTTTTTTTTTTCGTATAACTTGGGGAGAGCAGGGCTTGTCTTCCGTTCAGCTGGGCCTAAATCATTCATGTCTACAGCGTGTCCAATCTCATCAGTAGAAATAAATAAAACACTTCACGACCAGCGGCAGGTGTACATTAGTTTTTTAGACCCCCGCCCCCCCCTCCCCCCTGTCCGCTACAAAGCCCCAGACCAGCTCTTTCAAAACACACTTTCATTTTGTGAGAATGTTTCCAATTAAATGCAATCACCTACAAGCCCTAAGCTATGGGCTTTGCCATTACATCCGCCGGTATCAAAAAACTAGCTGCTCCCTCCAGTGTAGTTGTATAACCACAGTGTTATTTAATGCTCCCCTGGATAACCGGATGCACTCACTGAACTGCAGTATACAGTACAAACAGTGCTTTAGAGTACGACGAGCATACAGAATATAAATATATATATATATATATATATATATATAATATATATATATATATATATATATATATATATATATATATATATATATATATCACATCAAGAGTATAGCTCTTAAACCATGCTGCGTAATGCACACAATTGTATTATGCCATAAAGCGTGTTATACCTTATTAGGTGATATTATACCACAATGCAATCTGGGAACCCATTCGGTAAAAAAAAAAAATACATATTTTATCCTTGGTTTTTGCCTCTGGGGGCTGGGGGCTCCACCTCCTTTTTTGTGTAGAAACAGGAACTCCTCTCCTTTATTAGTCTACCTCGGGGTGCTTCTGTTTTTATTCCTACTAACAATAACACTACATGGGTCCAGATGAAAAAAGTGAGCTACACTATAGCTGACGTTCTCTCTCGTTGAGAACAGCGTGTTGGCATGTTTGGGGTGGGTGGGGGGCGTACGTGTGACTGACCGGTGCGTTCGTGGTGGGCGGTGATGGTGGGCGTGCCGCTGTCGGTGCCGGGCAGCTCGCTGTGCGTGCGGTGTGGGCGTGTAGAGGGTCATGGCGTGCTCGGGCACCCGGCTCTGGCCTGTGTAGTCCTGCGCGGGGAGGGGGTGCGGCGCGGCGAACTCGGCCGGGATGCCGTTCTGTGGGGGGGGGCGGGGTACTGGGCCGGGGTGTAGGGCTGGGCCATCGCGTCTGGTGGGTTGGTGGCCTCTTGGTTACCCTGCGTAGAGAAAACAAAACACATCCGTCATAATCTGCTCATCCGTTACTGCTGACGTTCAAGTGGCGCTTGTCAGGGTGGGAGGTCCCCAGTTCAAATATGATTATTTTGGGGGGCCTGAAACGTTTGGGAACCATTGCATTAGAACATCCCTTGAGCACTCCTAAAGAACACGGTTTACATTGTTGATGGAGGGGCGATAGCGAGTTGTGGGAGTCTCAATTGCTCTCGTGGCAAGAGGAAAGATCAATTAATTGATAAACGTTTGATTAGGGCCTTTGATTACTAAGACAGATCTCTTAAGCTATAGCTGTCTTGTCCTCTCCACTTCATTGCGTTATGAACAGCAACCTGCGTCTTAAGCCTGATAGTTGCACGCGGTTGTCTCACACCTAAAGTAGCTGATGCACAAGCTCACAACGCGTGACGCGTCGCGAGCTTGCCTATCGGCTATTTTTGTGCGCCACACCCGCACATGACTACATGTAACTCAGCCTTCCCTATATCCGCCATCTCACTTTCCCTCATTCCTCTTTCCCAGTGGTGTAAAGTAACTAAGTACTGTACATTTACTCAAGTACTGTACCTTTTGACTCAAGTACAATTTTGAGTCAAATTGGAGTATTTCCCAATTGTCTATACTTTTACTTCTGCTCCACTACATCTCAGAGGCAATTATTGTACTTTTACTCCACTACAATTATTTGAAAACTGTAGTTGCTAGTTATTTTGCGGATGTAAATTATTACGTTATAAAACATACATTAAAAACTTTAGCCCTATTTTATACCTAGGCTATTTGAAAAATAGCCGATCTACAAGCTCACAACACGTTTTAGATCTTTTAGAGCTTTTAGATCTGCTATTTTCAAACATTTTAGTACTTTTACTTTTGGTCCTTTAAGTACATTTTGATACCAATACTTTTGTACTTTTACTCAAGTGAATTTTGAATTCCGGACTTTTACTTAACAGAGTACTTCTATATTGCAGTATTGATACTTTTACTTAAGTAAAAAATTTAGTATTTTTTGGGTCCACCACTGTTCTTTCCTCTCATTCATTACCTGTGCGTAACGCACTTTGTCTCCTTTCTTTCTTTTTTTCGTCTCTGCACTTCTGACTGAGAGACGGATCGCTCTTTGCAACGAGGTGTTTTTTTTTCCTTCTTTTTCTTTTTGCAAACCCGCCCTCTCTGGCGCGTGGACGCTTAAGACGATGAGCCGCAGAAATAATGGACTTTTCTGGCCAGTGCACATTGTTAAGCTCGGTAATGGCCGGACTAGAAGGAGTTCATGTCTCATTGTTTCCA
>NC_137615.1:48252567-48267272 GCF_963280865.1 Gymnoscopelus braueri
CAAAAGACATCGAAGGAAAAAAAGACAGAAATAGGAGGAAGACAAAAAAAAAAAAAAAGAAGTACGGAGAGACAGACAGAGACAGAAAGAGAAAATGAGGTTGGTAGCCACAGGTCAAAGCGAGCCCATTCTTTTACCCTCTGTGCGACATTCGTCTTACAATGAGAAACATCAGAGGCCCCAGGAATCGAGAGGGGCCGCGAGAGAAAGAGAAGACGAGGAAAGATGAAAGAAAATCAATCCCCCGGCAAGCTTGATTGATCGGCGGAGTTTTGGACAATTTCATCAGGAGACTCCGCTAACCAGAGATGACACGGCCCATATTGGAGGCTGAACGCATTGTGGAGATTGATACGCGCATTAGAGGCATCAGGTCGGATAAACGCGGGGGGCTTCTGGCAGTAAATACAGCGGGGCCCCCGCGTGCCCCCTTCCTCAATGACGACTTAATGCCAGAGAAATCCCCGTGGCCCACACTTTTACTTTTCAAACTTTGACTTGGACGGGATAATTGAGTCAATTAGGAGCTACCTTAATCCGCTCCTGGGGATCTTCAAAAGGAAAAATAACCGTCACGGTTTGGGTTCGGGTCTTAAGGATATAAATAAAAAGAGCTGGGAGATTGTGTGTGTTTATCCGACGACGGACGGGGTAAGAGCAGGAGGATTACTGTTGTGAGCTGGTTGTAGAAAGACGTTGTGTTACACACCAAGGCTCTGCGCTGCTCCATTGTTGTTGTCGAGAAAACTTTGAAAATCACGTCACCTGTTTTTCTTCCCTTCTTCTAATGAGTAACGAGGGTATTTTATAATTACTGGCGTGACAGAAAACGTACGTTCGTAGTGCACGGTTGCTTTTCCAGCTCTGACAGCCAGGGCTACTAATGAAGGCGGTATTACCAGAAATAAAATTATAATAAGTACATGTAGGTATTTGTTGTTTCTGCTAGTATATTTGGAGGTACATACATAAATCCATACATACAGTGTATAAACTGTAAATATACATGTGAGCGTGTGCGTGTGCGTGTGCGGTGTGTGTGGGTGAGAGAGAGAGAGAGAGAGAGAGAGAGAGAGAGAGAGAGAGAGAGAGAGAGAGAAAGACTATATTTGGACATAAAGTTGAAAGAAAAAAAATAGCTGTAATGCATATTGTGAAGGTAATATTTGCAGTAGCGTTAATGGTGGTGCAGGAACAGCAGGGCATCTTGTGTGTGTGTGTGTGTGTGTGTGTGTGTGTGTGTGTGTGTGTGTGTGTGTGTGTGTGTGTGTGTGTGTGTGTGTGTGTGTGTGTGTGTGTGTGTGTGTGTCCAGGAGTAGAGAGAGAGACTGTGCTCTGGGCTGTATATGTCAAACCAATGGAGGGAGGAAATGGACAGCGAGAACGAGGGAGTAGGCTGGGGGCGGGGGGGGGGGGGAGGGGGGTGAGGGGGGTGGCTGAGCAGAGGGACGGAGGGGAATTCTGCTGATCGAGCAGATCGGGCGAGAAAGCATGAAATACTACATTACGGAGAGAAAAGGACAAAAGCTGCCACCAGGGCCTGATCATACAGGCCTGACAGCGAGCGAGGCACACAGGGGTTGGGGGCCGGTGGGCTCGAGGGGGTGGGCGGGGAGCCGGTGGAAGTAATCGAGGGTCACCCGGGCCAGATGACTGATCGGGGGACATCGGGCAAAGTGACAATTTTCCGCGGCTGGTAAATATTTCAGCAGCGCTAGGTCGTGCGGTGGAGGGCAAGCGACCTCCCTCTAAAATACAATAGACGGACACCTGTAATAAAACATCGCTCCGCACAAACACACATACACTCTCAATCCTCCGCTCCCTCCCTGCCGCGCACACGCACAGCCATGCCGTCTATAGCGCATGCACCTGCAGTTGCGTGCACACCACGAGCACGCACACACACACACACACACACACACACACACACACACACACACACACACACACACACACACACACACACACACACACACACACACACACACACACACACACACACACATACAAACACACACACACAGCACAGTAGACACACTGCACAGTGCATGTGGACAACCCTTTCAAAGCCTGCATTATATTTAGCCGCGTGCGGGTGTAGCGCACCAACATTGCATATCTATAAGCTCACAAGGCACCGCGGCACGACATGATTTAAATTGAGCTTGTAGATCGGCTATTTTCGGTCAGGTATCAAGAGTCCAAATAAATGAATTCACGTGACACAAGCCATCCTTTCAGCCCAGTCTGAAAAAACAGCCTAATTTAACACACAGTGTTATAATACCTCTAGCACAAAAACTAACCCTAACCCTAACCCTAACCAAAACTCCAGCTTCTAATCCAACATAATGTGACCATGACTGTAGCCGTCATTTGCAATGATCCGCATTTCACATTGCAATTAACCACTTGAACCCCAAGCAATCTCATTCTGGGGGGGGGGGGGGTATTAGCCTTTTGTACTTTTACTCAAGTCAATTTTGAATTCTGGACTTTTACTTGTAACAGAGTATTTCTATAATGCATTATTGGTACTTTTACTTATGTAAAGAATTCGAGTACTTTTTCCACCACTGTGTGGGACACATTCATACCAACCTACCTACCTACGTACTGGCATGCATATATATATATATGCACGCAGACATGCACACACATGCACACCTACACAGACAGACAGACAGACAGACAGACAGACAGACGCCGTTCTAGGCTGAACCCGTTGGTTCTATTTGGCAAAAAAAGGCCTCCTCAAGTCCTTACAAAAGGAGAATCTTTTTATTTTTTTTGTACCCCGGTGACAAGAGCTATAGAAGGAATAAATAAAGCAAAGAGCAGTTTGGTCACATGATTCATGAGATCTTGGCACGCCTCCAGAGGAGAGCGCTGGTGTCACCGTGACGCAGCACTGGACCGACACGTTTAAAGTTTGTGGATCTGCTACTTTTGCTATTTTTGAATTTGAGTCCTGAAACGTAGGAGTTTTGAACAGGATTCCACCCTACAGATACATTGATGAATTTAATTGGGATATGTCTATGATTTTCATGTTCCGATATTTGGTGTTTTATAAAAAAGCAATAAGCCACAAGAAGTGTGGTTCACTGTGATTTTAGCAAAAGTCTTGCTGTCGTCGTGTGGCTCATTGCTTTATTCTGCTTGTGACGCTTTCAGTAGATCAGCATGTTCTGTAATATAGTAAAATCAGGCCCTAAGATGAACCGCCTTTGACAACTCCATCCCATCCCAAATGCCATTGAGCAAGGCAGATTGTGGTGGGGCCGGGCTGTACTGAGTGCCAGTGTGATAACTGGCCCCTATTTTCCAGTATTACATTACTGCATGCATGCAGTTAAAGTTGATTAAAAAGCTCGGGGACAAGCGTGTGAACCTTTCACCCCCCCGCTCCGCCTTTCATCAGCGTCCGGGTGCAAGGAGGTGAGCTCCTTGAGGGTCCCCCCCACATCGCCTCCCTCCCTCCGACCCCCAAGCTCCCGTGAAGGCCACATGATGGAGGCTCCTCAATAGGTGATCAGGGCGGGGTGGTGGGATGTGAGGGGGATGGGAATGGGCGTGGAGGTAAGAGGTAAGCTGGCTGTGTGTGTGTGTGTGTGTGTGTGTGTGTGTGTGTGTGTGTGTGTGTGTACGTACGTACGTGTGTGTGTGTACGTACGTGTGTGTGTGTACGTGTGTGTACGTGTGTGTGTGTGTGTGTACGTGTGTGTGTGTGTGTGTGTGTGTGTGTGTGTGTGTGTGTGTGTGTGTGCGTGTGTGCGTGTGTACGTGTGTGTGTGTGTGTGTGTGTGTGTGTGTGTGTGTGTGTGTGTGTGTGTGTGTGTGTGTGTGTGTATCTCAGAGACAAATATTGTACTTTTTACTCCACTACAATTATAAATCTTAAAGGTTATTTAAACAGAAAATGCATTTTCAGGTTGGGATACCAATTTTATCCAATCAGGATAGAGAACTCAGACAGGATAAAGATTGAAAAAGTGAAATTGAAAGTGATGACACAAAGAAATGAGCAGAGAAAATTGGAACTGGAACGCTATAAAAATGAAGCTGATACATTGTTAGGCTACTCTCTCCTGATTGGCTGAAATTTTGCCAGCTACCTGACATTTTTATTTTCTGTTTATTAAAGAGCTGGGGAGATGTGGAGACTCCTGTTATTGACTCTCAGAATAATAGTGCTTTAACCTTTCAACTTTTTGTTTTGTTTTAACCAAAAAAATATCACTTATCCTACCTTTAAGTTACAAGTTACAAAACATCCATTAACCATTTAAGCCATACTTTGGCTATTTGAAAATCGCCAATCTACAAGCTCACAGCGTGTCGCATTACAACCTGAGCTTGAAGATCAGCTATTTTAGAAAAAAGTATGGATTTTTAGTTTTTTACTTTGGTACTAAGGATCTTTTGATGCCAATACTTTTGTCCTTTGAATCAAGTTGATTACGGGCCTTTGTACTCGTAACACAGTATGTTTATATTGTGGTGTTGCTACTTTTTACTCAAGTCGAAAGTACCTCTTTCCGAGTACCTCTTTCTGAGTACCTCTTCCAACGCGGCATCCCGTCCGACCCCAGCCCCCACCTTCTCTCTCCCCTCACATCTGAGAGACACCGGGCCTCAAGGGCCTCGCCATCCCCCCCCCCCCCCCCCCTTCTCACTTTGAGTGCGAGCCGCCGCGCTCATGGCGAGTCGTCCTCGCGGCAAATTAGCGCACGTAATGAGCTGGAATCCACTTCTCGACTCCGCCATTAAAAAGGGCCCTGGGGGGGTGGCTGGCTGGGATGTGACAGAACGAAACCCGAGGCAAGTGTTAGCGTGCGTGCGTGCGTGCGTGCGACCATTGCGCACGGGGGTAAAAGCACTAAAGTGCGTTTCCTTCATCTTAGGGGCGTGCGCCATCTGAACTCTTGACCCTCCCATCCCCATCTTACACCACTGGTTCTCAATGTCGGGTTTCTGTAGCGTGAGGTAGCTTGCTGTACAATTACACCCCCTGGGCGTGATGTACAAGTACACCCCCTGGACATGACGCTAGTATGTCGCATGTATCCGTGGTCATGCGAGACCAAGTATCCGTGGTCTCTAAGTTCAGGCCCCCCACTACATCTCTGGACTCATCAAACGCCACGCCCCCTCCCGCTCCCTCAGGTCGGGTGATGCCAACCTCCCGGACACCCTCTGGACAAATAAACGAACCTGGGGTGACGGGGCCTTCTCTGCGGCTGCCCCCACACTGTGGAACTCACTCCCAGCTCACATCAGAGCTGCCCCCACCCTCACCATGTTTAAAACCACACTCAAAACCCACCTTTTCAGAATCGCATTTCCTACATAAAACCCCAACCCTTGCCCCTCCCTTTTGTTTTGTTTTGTTTACCTTTATCTTTCTTTCATAGTTTTAATCCTTTTTAACTAGTCGATTCTAATAAAGTAGTTTTTATCTGCTCTGTAAAGCGACTTTGAGTACCTAGAAAAGCGCTATATAAATTGTATGTATTATTATTATAAGTATATCAAATTATTTAGATCAGATGACTGATCTACACCTTCCATACCCCCCCCCCCTCCACATGCCATCGTCGTCGGTGGGCCCATTCAGCCCATTCTGAAACAACTAATAATGGCCCAACCGTGACTCCTTTGGACGGCACTCAATAGGTGCTTGGAGAGAAGAGAGAGACCTGCCTGGGATTGGCCTAAATGATGAAAACTATTGTCCTCCGAAAGAATCAATCAGTGCTTTTCAGCGTAATTCGATTCTATGCACAAAGCAGGGGCAGTGGGGGAGGGAGGGAGGGGGGGGGGCAATCTGGAAATGGAAATGGCTGCTTTTTTCTTTTTGCTAGGGGAGCGGGAGGAGGACAGAGAGAGAGAGAGAGAGAGAGAGAGAGAGAGAGAGAGAGAGAGAGAGAGAGAGAGAGAGAGAGAGAGAGAGAGAGAGAGAGAGAGAGAGAGAGAGAGAGAGAGAGAGAGAGACACGTGATGAATTTGCATGGCAAGAACCCCGTCTCATAAGGACAGTGGGGCTTTCAATCACCTGGCCAGTTAGCCTACAAGCCATTACGGTCTTTATGCTGAGCGCCACAATACCTGGGGCCTCGAGTGAGATTGTTCGTCTTCAGAGCGTGCTGGGGCTAAATGATGATGATGGTGTGGACGAAGGGGAAGGGGAGGATTGGGGGGTTTAGTGCGTTGGCGGGTGGGCGGAGGACACTAATACTACACCACATCCAAACCGGAGATTCTCAGCCTTTTTTAACCCGTTGGGGTCCATTTTGGGTCCATTTGTACGCACGAGTCGAAGTTAAAGATCTGTAAGGGTGGCCCAGTGCCTGCCCACCACTGCATCCGGCTTATTCGAGTGTGTGCGAACACATTTGGCCCGTGTTCGGGGGAGGGCTGCAGGGAGTTGGGCTGGAGGAGTAGGGCGAAGTCTCTAAGTCCTCCCGGTGGGGGCTCCTTACTGGCACGTGAGTCAGTAGGATACAACAGCAGTGACAACACACACATGTGTGTGGGGAGGGATTCATTCCGCATAATGACTAAATTGAGGACTAAAAAGTGATAGGGAAAAAAGGATTTGTCAGGGTCCCTTTGGCTCCTACTGTAACTATCAAACGTTTTGCTGGAGGACGCCCTGGAAGCACCTCACCCCGGGGGGTCCCCGGACCCCACATTGAGAACCAGTGTCCTACACTGTCACCCAGCTGCCCCTACCGGCCCTAATGAGCAACTGTTTAATGCAGTTCTTCAAAGTACATGTAGCCACCATGAGATCAATTTGAAGACAACAAAATGAATACGTTAAGTAAATGAAATGTTATTTTGAGCCATTCTGTATGGCAGAGTAAGACAAGTTGTGTTGAGACAATAACTGACACAACTGATTTGGTTGTGGTCACCCTGTTATTCTATTGAGACATCGATCCGGTGGTTGGGTAGGACCACCATGAGTTGACAAGTGGTACTGCAAGAAGCTCAAAAGCGCAATACAATCCAAACAGGCTTCCTGTATCAGCTCCATGGGGCCCGGGTTTGGGAACCTGGCTAGGGCATGAGCGTTACAGATGGCAGCTTTTTGGTTCCTGCAAAACAAATGAAGTACAGTATGCTTTTGTGAGGATAAACTGAAACCGTGTTTGAGCATTTCCAACATGTTCAGAACATTACACAGCTAGCTGTGACACCGTACGGTAGTTACGCGTGGTTGCATAAGACTATTGCACCCTGCTGAATAGCAGGTGAAGCTATAGGGCTCGACAACGTATCTAATCGTTGCACAACTACAAATTGATGCATTCAACTGCCTTTGATAAAAGAGAGCTCAATGGCAGCCCCGACAGACTTGTCACGGTGCAATTGTTGAGTGTTTCTCCGCGTTCCGGAAGAGTTCCAATACACCCTCTGAAATTGTAGCTTTCTTCGTCTGAACTCTGACTGGGAGCTTTAATGATTTTTTTGAAGATGAAATTAGATCATTTTCCAAATGTTTCGAAATTGTCAACGAAAAAAAAGAATAAATAAGATAAAACAGATCTAACAAGCCAATTGCGCGGTGAGCTTGCAGAATGGCTAGTTTCTCTATTTGTCGTACAACAGAGTATATCGTCGCTGTCGGGCAGAAAACTTGTATCTCCAAATGTAACAGTTTTCTGTACTTTTTTTCTCGTCATTTTATTGCCCTACTTCATCATGTCAGAGTGTCAAGCAGAAGTATCTTGGAACATGTGCGTTCCGTTTCCCCTGAAAAGTAGCGGTTTCGGACATAGGAGGTTTCCACCCGACGGCGACGATATGGGGCTTAAGTCGTCGCTGTAAATGCTTGGGGTTAAGCCGAGCAGAAGTGGAACCATGATGTGTGGGGACAAGATGATTGGCCCGTGTTGGAAAAGGAGCTAAGAGTCCCCCCCCCCCACTCCCTCCCTCAGCAGCCCTTACCATCCACTCCCGAGTGCCAATCCGGCAGGATGTCCCTTATCTCTAGTGCTTGGAGGAAGTGCGGTCAAAGCTCCGGTCAGCATCTTTAAACCGCTGTGTTTTCGGCCCTTTCCTGCCCACCGCAATCTCCTGCTCGGACGTCCCCCCCCTCCCCCTCCCCATCCCCATCCCTTCGGGACCCTGGGAGAGGGTCAGTTTCAAACCCGGCTGTGGTCAGAGAGAACTAGGCGGATGGGAATTGAACTTGAGGAATATGGTGAGTGGGTGAGGTGTGTGTGTGGACCAACCCCGTACGACGTGCACCGTCAATCTTTCTGCCTCCCCCCTGCCTTCTCTCTTTCGTTGCGGTCTATCACGGCAAGGGAGGGGAAAGGCGGTGTGTGCTGAATCTTTAATGGAGGCCCCATATGGCCAGCGACCACTGGCCACAGACCACCCCCCTGAACCCCCCCTCCCAACCGGCCGCTCGCTCAAGTTTTTGTAAGGAGAGCAGATTGGTCTGCAGCATGGTATGGAAAACATCACAGCTCTCGCCATTCCGGCAGCTCATGCTGTATAATGTGGCATGAGGATCTGTGTGTGTGTGTGTGTGTGTGTGTGTGTGTGTGTGTGTGTGTGTGTGTGTGTGTGTGTGTGCTGGCTTGCGTGCATGCGTGCGTGCGTGCGTGCGTGCGTGCGTGCGTGCGTGCGTGCGTGCGTGCGTGCGTGCGTGCGTGCGTGCGTGCGTGCGTGCGTGCGTGCGTGCGTGCGTGCGTGCGTGCGTGCGTGCGTGCGTGCATGCGTGCGTGCGTGCGTGCATCAGTGTCTGTCGACTGTGTTGGTATCGAAACAGTGGACTAAATCTAATTTAAAACATTGAGAAATAGCAGATCTACAAGCTCACAATGCCTATATAAGTTTTATTAGAAAGAACCTAAACTTAACTTCTTTTGTAAAAATCAAAGAATCAAAGTTGAGTGAAATAAAAAGTGAATCATGAACACAACTATGAGCAAAATGCCTTTGCCCCACTTCAAAGACACTGTGACCGACGTGTGAAAAGAGAGAGCT
Organism: Gymnoscopelus braueri; assembly: GCF_963280865.1. Classification (NCBI taxonomy): domain Eukaryota; kingdom Metazoa; phylum Chordata; class Actinopteri; order Myctophiformes; family Myctophidae; genus Gymnoscopelus; species Gymnoscopelus braueri. Next base: position 48,261,580 of record NC_137615.1, read on the forward strand.
GTTTACTATGACAACGTACAGCGTCGGAGAAGGGAGAGAACACTATAGTTGTGTGTGTGTGTGTGTGTGTGTGTGTGTGTGTGTGTGTGTGTGTGTGTGTGTGTGTGTGTGTGTGTGTGTGTGTGTGTGTGTGTGTGTGTGTGTGTGTGTGTGTGTGTGTGTGTGTGTGTGTGTGTTTGTGTGTGTGTGTGTGTGTGCGCGCGCCTTTTTTAATCTCCAGTGAAGGCAACCATGTCACGATTGTTCCCGCCTCACATTCCCTGATCAAAGTCCCAGAGTTCAGTTTCCGAGCCCTCAAATCACATCCACACTTCAGACCGCAAGTGCAACTTTCCTCTGATGGAAATCGATACATCTTTGATTTCAGCGCGAAAATTGCCACTACTCCCTAACCTCAACCGGCGAGCAAGGCCACGACAACATAAACTGCACACAAATGCACTGGTCTGTCTTCCAAACGGTAACAACAAAATGTGATTGTCATTTTGGGTGTGAATCAAGCAATCGTGGTTAACGATTATCCAGCTTAACATGCCTTTTGTTCACATGAAAGCTAGGCGTCCCTATTCTGGTGTGAATCGAAGATATTTAAGTGTAGAGGTGGGGGGGAGCTGACAAGGTATGGATCGGGGGTCTTCAACGTGTTCAGGCCAAGGACCCCTTAGCCGAGAGAGAGATGAAGCAGGGACCCCCACTACATATTGTATAAAATTGTGTTGCAGATTAAAAGTGTTCATATATTTCGTAGAGTCTCATAGACTTTGACATTTAACCACTTGAACCATCAATACTTTGTTCGCTCTTTTTTACCCCTCTACATCAAACTCAGATCTACATAGCCGATCTACAAGCTCACAACGCCGTTGTGAGCTTGTAGATCTGCTATTTTTGACTATTGTTCGACTCAGAATAGGGATGCTAAGGTTCAAGTGGTTAATGTAAAAAACATGATACTATCACACAATTATTTGGCGGCCCCCCTGTAGTAACTCTGAGGACCCCCTAGGGGTCCCGGACCCCTAGTTGAAGACCTCTGGTATAGAGCCCTGGGGGACCCCGGTCAACTAAATATGAATGGTTAAGACAAATACATGTGTTATTTATTATTATGAGTGATCAGCGGACTAAAACGGATGTAGGTTTATTATTCTCTGTAAATAGTATGTGTATGTTTATTGCACACATGATGATGAAATACGCAGATAATTACGAAAAAGTATTTGAAATGTGCAGGAAAAGTATGAAACCCTATATATACGAAGAAACCCATGCAAATAAATAAATAAAATCAAAGAAAAAAAGAAAGAAAAAGAAAAAGATGAATTCAAAACAAGATGGTGGCCTTTAACCCACCAACAGCAGCAGGTCGGTTCTGTTTGGATAGAGTTTTTCTCTTTCTGTATTCAGGTAAAGGTGTCATGGCCACAGCTGTGCCCCAGTATCTTCCTCCGGTGTCCCCTTTTGGTCTGTGTCTGTGTGTGTGTGCGCACACGTGTGTGCGCGTGTGTGTGTGCGTGTGCGTGTGTGTTTACTTGTGAGGAACAAATGTCCCCACACAAGTATAGTAGAATTTGAGATATAGACATTGAATGCTGTCCTAAAATTTCAAGGTCCTCAAAAGTATAGTAAAACGTGTGTGCGTGCATGCGTGCATGTGTGTGTGTGTGTGTGCGTGCGTGCAGTCCTGTCGCATCATTTTTCTCCAACACACTTCTGCAATGGCCACGCCCCATAGCTACTGTATGACAGGGAATTCATTGGATAGCGCTGCCCACAAAAAAAAAAAAAGCGACAAGACTGCAACAGTGGAAGAGAGAAGGGGGCAGGCGGTTTTCCGGACCCTTCTGCCCCTCAAGGCTGTGTTATCAGAAAATTGTTTCTGATAACATTTTAGGCGAGAAATAGGCCATGCAGTTTGCTCAGAATTGCTTCATTTCACATTTACAATGGCAAGTTTAAAAGTTTGGTAACAAAATTTGCGAGAAGAAACACATTTCATATCAACATTTCTAGGTACAGACCCTGTCGACTCAACACAGTCTCATTTACTATCATTGTTGAGTACTATGTGCATTTTCAAAATAGATTATAACTAATTCCCACCCTATCAGTATGTATGGAGCTCGGACAGCTGACAGGAGACCGAGAGGCACTCGCTCGCTTTTGCGCTTCACTCTGGCATTGTTTTCTAGTGATGTAGAAAGTCATCAGTAGCTAAATGTTATCAGTAAACTCATTTGTTGTACTGCCAGTAGGTGAAATAGAGACTGCTTTCCTGTTAGCCTGCTTGCCCGTTAGCCTGCTTGCCTTCCATTTCAGCGTGCCGACGCAGTTCATGGTCGTTCCTCAACTCCCTGACTGTCCTGTACGAATAAACAGTGGTGGAAAAAGTACTCAAATGTTTTACTTAAGTAAAAGTATCAATACTGCAATGCAGAAGTAAAGGTCACAAGTACAAGTCCGGAATGAACATTTTACTTGAGTAAAAGTACAAAGGTATTGGTATCAAAATGTACTTAAAGTAGCAAAAGAAAAAGTACTAAAATGTTTGAAAATAGCCGATCTACGGCTCACAAGGCTCACAAGGCTCACAAGGCGTCGCGATGCGACGCCTTGTGAGCTTGTAGATTGGTTATTTTCTAATAGCCTGGGTATAAAATAGGGCTAAAGTGGTTAATGTGTGTTTTATAATGCAATAATTTATATTTGGAAAGTAACTAGTAACTAAAGTTTTCAAATAATTGTAGTGGAGTAAAAGTACAATATTTGCCTCTGAGATGTAGTGGAGTAGAAGTAAAAGTATTGGAAATTGGAAATACTCAAGTAAAGTACAAATACCTCAAAACTTTACTTGAGCAAATGTACTTTCCACCACTGCAGGTTTTCAAGAGCAGACTCAAGAAGTGACTCAAAAGATGACTTGCTATAGGGATGACTCAGACAGGCTACAGTATGTGATCTAATCTACCTAGCCATTTTCTCCCGGCACCTTGAAGGAAACATCCGGCATGGCAGGCAGGTTCTTCAGAGACTTCAGTTCCGCCATCAGCTTCCTGCATCACTGAGAGTGAACGGGTGAAGATAGACCTGGAAAAAAATCCAGGCAGTGGCAAGGTGTCGCCAAACCGTCTTCCCTTAAATAGCTCCAATGGTTCCTTGGTTTTGCCGACTTTTACCACTGATTCATCAGGGGACTACGTTTGCGTTGCCACTCCTCTCACCCGGCTCGCCTCATCTGTCTCCATTCTTTCCTTGACTCCTGATGTCACCTTCTCCGAGTTAAAGACGTGCGTCACGTCCGCACCTGCAGTATCTTCATCCAGCCAGGCCCTTCTTGAAAGTCCTCCATAACAGACCAGGCCTTCCTGGCCAACTGATGGTCATCACATTACCCTCGACTTCATTACTAGATTCCCACCATCTCAAGGTAACAGTCATATCGTTGCTGTCCGGCAGAAACCAGCTAACTCCATTTTTCTGCTTTTGTATTTTTCCCCCCATAAATCAGTGCTATTGAACACCCTTTACATCTGTGTATTGATAAAAAAAATATTGAACCAATGAAAAGTATTAAAAAGCGCTTCTGACAAAAAATCCATTGGATCCTCAAACTTTCTGCTAAATCAGCTAACTCTACCAAAGGGGTAGAGCCAACTCCAGGCTCCGCCCCCTTTTGACCTCCAACCTCATTGTGAGCTTGGACGTCCATTCAGCTGTTCTTATCAATGATGAACAAAACCTCCTAACTCCTAACACTTTTTTGTTTTGTTTGTGTCATTTCCTGAAAAATGAACATTTTGGAGTTAGCTGGTTCCTGCCGGACAGCAGAGATAGTCATCATTGAGGATCCTCCAAGGCCCTACATTGTTTTGCTCTAGAACAGCCTCTGAAACTGCCAACCTCATTGTCCAACATGTCTTCCGCCTTCATGAAATTCCTGCCCGTATCGTCTGGCAAGCCCCAGTATCTTAGAGTTGCAAATTATTTCCCCCCTTTTTACTCCCAATATTAGTTAGACCAATACCCAAATTCCTCTTATACACTTGTGTGTTGTCACCATCAGTCACTGCTCTTGAACTCCACTGGCTCGCTTGCTAGTGAGGAGCCCCCACCAGGAGGACATGGCACCTCCCCCATTGACCCCATTGACCACCAGCCTTAAGTAGTCACTGGTGCAGGGCCATTCTGGGCATCAACTGGAACATTAGTACCTTCATGTTTTGATATCCAAGTTTGTTCCGTCTTTCCTTGTTCACACAATCTTTCCTTGTCAGCCTTGCCTTCTTGCCTTCGCTTTCCTATTTACCTGCTTGTCTGCCAATCTGACGGCCCACGCCATTCACCGTCGCTCCTCAACTCCAAACCATCCTCTAAAAAAAAAAAATGTTCTTAAGCCTTTTGAGGCGATAGCCAAGCATTTGTCCGTGCTGAGTGCTGGCTGCACTGTCAACTCGGAGCCACCCGATAGCGTGCAAACCAGTTGTAATCTATTTCGAAAGGAAATTAGACTACAACGGCCACGTCTCCATCTAGACATTTTGATATGAAATATAATTCTGCTCCTTTTTTTTAACAAACTGTTGCACTCGCCTTTGTGAAATGTGAAATGAATGAATGTCGAGCAACTGCATGGCCCATAATGTTATCAGAAACTATTTTTTCTGACAAGTGCTGCAGGTCTGTATCGTCTCTTCTCCTCCAGGCAGCAGCATTTAGGCCCACGTGATCACAGCCAGCCTCCTTCCTGGCTCACGACTATGTGGGTTATATACAAATTACAGTGCATTACTTTTCGTAGGTGTAAGTATGAACTGTGAATGAGAACAGTCTGTACAAAAATCATACAGAAAAGACGGCTTTTTTTTTAATGTGCGTTCACAGTGGATCATGGTGATTGTCATTTTCACAGCGTCGCTTCGCCCAAAACTCACACAAGTGCACAGATAGACTAAAACAGAAGTGTTTGTGCGATTGTTATTGCTGAAGTGCTTATCGCATCCATTCAAACGTGAGATTAACAGAACGGAGTCAGCGCTAATCGACGGGCGAATGAAGCCACGCGGCGGCAAAGGCTTTTATTCAGGAAGTGTTCCACTTCTCTCTCTCTCTCTCTCTCTCTCTCTCTCTCTCTCTCTCTCTCTCTCTCTCTCTCTCTCTCTCTCTCTCTCTCTCTCTCTCTCTCTCTCTCTCTCTCTCTCTCTCTCTCTCTCTCTCTCTCTCTCTGCAGAACCTCTTCTCCAAGAATAGCCCCAAGCTTTATCTGGAGCCCTTTGTGAGCGCTTCGCCTCCAGCCCTAGCCTGCTGTATTTTTTTGCAAAGGCGACAACAAAACACTTGTTTTTTTTAGGGCGTTTGGGGAAGAGCACAAATCTGATTCAACCTTGGTATAGGGATTAGAGTGACAATGGGGGATCTCATGCGCACACATGCAGTGGCGGAAAACTAGCATTTAGTCAAGTACTGTAACTTAAGTAACATTTCTCCACCACATCTCAGAGGTGGAGAAAGTATTGTAATTTGTACCGCACAAAAAAGATTTGGTAACTTTAGCACTTTAGCTACGAGTTGCTTTACAGATTTAGATTGTTATTAGAAAACATGCATTATCCACTTAAGACCTACAGTATGTTGTCTTGAAAATAGCCTCTACAAGCCCACAAGATCTACTATAAAAAAGTATCAGGTATTGCAAG
>NC_137615.1:48267472-48272472 GCF_963280865.1 Gymnoscopelus braueri
TAGGGCGTTCATTTACGAAAAAACACAACATATGGAGTTAGGACAGTGGGGTCCAGGGGGTCCCCAGCCAAATTAATAGTTAGGAACCAAAGTGTCCCTTATGTGTCTGTAACTCTGAGTGTACACATGGAACCAAACGGTCCAAATGGAGATGGTCCAGAGTTACATGAACACTAACGATGATGACACAGTGTAGATTGGGACCCCCAGCAAATCACAATGGTTGATTCCCTGGCATATCTTTTCAAATGGGGGTCCGTGGGCTAATATGTGTCAATTTTGGGGGTCCTTGACACGAAAAAGGTTGAAAACCACTGAGTCAGGAGGTTTCTGCCCGACAACAGCGATATAGTATACTCTGACTCAAGTGCTGCGCTTGAGAGTACTTTGTTCACTACTGTCTCTCTCTCTCTCTCTCTCTCTCTCTCTCTCTCTCTCTCTCTCTCTCATATATATACACACAGCCTCCCGCTGATGCCCTGACTCTTTGCACTGACAGCTGGTCTGGGGCCCGGGCCCCGCCCGTCTCACAGAGCAGTACACATAGAGCAGCAGCAAACGCAGGGAGTTTTGAAGAAGGCAGTGAGGTTGCGCCCGGAGCGAGCCGCGCCGTTCCACTGATCCTGGACGCTCCGGCACTCGGCTGCTAACCCGGGTCGAGTGCATGGAGGCAGCGGCGGGGGCCCTCCATCACCGGCGCTATAGGCCCTTGTCTCCCTCGCTTTCTGATCTCAAGGCTTCCGAAACCGCCTCCGCGCCGTGGCATCTGATCTCGCAGGCCAGCCAGCTGACTGAAGGAAGTTTCACCGCGGTGCGATGCAAGGGCGGCAGGGGGAAAAATAAACTGAAACACGTTATGCGTGAAGGCATGGAGACAGTTACTCCTATTCTTAGCACCTGCAATATTACACTGCATTTGAAAATGGAAAGATATGGACGGAAATAACCAGCGTTCAAATTGAGCCATAGTTATTGGTTAGTCGCGAGCTCATGTTGATGCTTTTGGTTAAAATATTTAGAAAACACACAGACAGACTTAACCACAGACAGACTTCCGGCCTCCCTATTTTAGCCAGGGCATTATTATATTTGTATACACTATTTTTGTTTGTGTTGTCCTATATTAAAATTGGCTGAAGGGAGGGCCGGCCTGGCAGGCGGACCTCTGACGCCACGCTCATGTCACCACGTCGTCACGTTCAAGTCACCATAACACAGCAATAACCATATAAGGAGTTCCAAATGCAGCTACGCCCAAATATGGAGTGTGTTGAACGGCGGTGACGCAACTCTCCTTATATGGCTCTGGTCCTCATGGCATCAGGCGCAAACAAATCAGTCAGCTCCATAGATGGGGACAAAAGGGGGCATGCCATATATGGGCATATACTGATGACATCAGGGATCTCCATACAACCCTATCGCCAGAGGAAACGTTGTCATTGAACGTTTCTCCAACGTTTCTTCTCTACAAAAACCTTACATTTTCAAATTTTCGTTGCATTTCAACGTTTTGGTTTATGGTTAGGTTTAGGGTCAGGTTTAGGGTTCATTAGTATGCAATGTAAAATCGGCAATTGTACCTACATGGTTCTCATCTTTGCACCACGTTTACATGCAACGTTTTTTGAATATTTTTTCACGGTTTCTGCAAAACGTACTGTGACAACGTTTTCTCTGGCGACCAGGCTGCCATATGGACATAAAAGGGGACACATACTGACCGATACAGAGATCTCCATATAAGGGCATATCAGTTGGATCGGCGCTGCGACGTAGTCACCTACATCGCAGCGCAGACAGCCCGAACCTCTCGTTTTTCAAAAATAGCAGATTGACACATTGTGAGCTTGTAGATCTGCTTTGTTCTCTACCGTGACATTGTCATACAATACAGTATACAAGTATTAAATATGGAGGTACAAGGTCGGCGACTATTTGTTTTCCGAGTGCAACTCAAAAAGACAGAAAGACTGACAAAACATAAAATGCAGCAGCCTCTCCCCGTAACCTCTCATGCCTGCGTTTCATCACGAACACGTCCCCCGACTGCTGTACACCACCGCATCGTCCACGGGAACGAACACCCAATCAATCTGGAGCGGAGGAGAGACAGCGAAGGGCGTGGATGACTGGGGCGTCTTTGCGTAGCCCCCTGATTGAGGGTTGTGAAGCTATAGGGGGGAGATGAGCGAGCGCTCTCCACGGAGGCTGCAACATGGGGAAAAGTGGTGGGAAGTGTCTAAGTGCATTTACTCAAGTACTGTGCTTAAGTACAATTGTGAGATACTTTTACTTTACTTGAGTGCTTCCATTATTTGATACTTCATACTTCATACTCAACTACGTCTCAGAGTCAAATTAGTATTTTTGGCTAAACTACAATTATCTGAATTGCTTTGTAGATTATTACAAACATACATTAACCAATTCAGTCCTATACTTTGTGCAATTCAGTCCTATACTTTGTGCAATTCAGTCCTATACTTACTAATACTAATTTTCTGAATAACGAGTAGCCTACTTTTAGTACGCCGGTCTTGTACTTGTGAGAGAGTATTTCTACATTGCCGTATTGATTCTATTACTTAAGTAAAGAAAGTATCAGTAGCTATACTTCCTCCATCACTGCCATGCGGAGGACTGGGAATCCCTGGAGCTTGCAAGCTCCTCATCTACAACCCCCCCCCCCCCCCCCATGGCGAGGGGACAAGGAGCTTACGGCAGAGCAGCCCCTGGGGAGCGCCCCTCTCTCCCTGTCAGGCGACACGCTTCCTCCCCGATGCTCGCTTCAATGAGAGTGCACTTCAAAAAAAAAAGAGAGAGAAAGAAAGCAAATAAATCGTCGCTGTCGCGGCAGAAACCTCTCATCTCCATATTTTAGCTGTATTTTGGGGGGTAAATTAGCGCCCCTACTTGATCACACTACAGCGGTCACGCAAAAGCATCAAAAGTAGCAGGTCCACAAGCTAGAGCTTTGAGCTTGTGGATCTGCTACTACTTGCTATTTCTTTTGAATTTGAATCCTGGAAAGTTACTGTTTTTTGGACATGTGAGGTTTCCACCCCGACAGAGACGAAAGCCTCCTCGCACTGGTGGATGGCGAGGGATGGGCGTTATAGTTTGCGGTCTCGCCTATTAGCCAGACAACTATTCCACAATCTCTGAATGCTATTATTATGGAGTCTGGAGCTACGCTACAGCCGCTGAAAGCCAAGAGAGGACGACGTCATCTGTTCGTCGTAATTATCCGTTCACAAAATTATATTTGAAAAAATCTTTAATTTTTAATTTTTTTAATTTCCTTTTCTGACAAGGCAGCAAGCTATATGCGTCGACTAATTTGATTTATTGTGGGACACATTTACGCAACTTCAAAGACGAAACAGGAGCTAGTGGTGGAAAAAGTACTCAAATATTTTACTTAAGTAAAACGTATCAATACTGCAACGTAGAAATACAGTTACAAGTAGAAATCCAGAATTAAAAATTCACTTGAGCAAAAGTACAAAAGTATTGGTATCAAAATGTACTTAAAGTAGCAAAAGTAGAAAGTACTCATTATGAAGAATGTCCCATTTCACAAGTTTTAAAATGTATAAAAATAGTAGATCTACAAGTTCACAATGTGTCGCATTGTGAGCTTGTAGATCGGCTATTTTCAAATGGCCGAAATGTATATAGGGCTGAAGTGGTTAATGTATGTTTTGTAATAATAACGCAAATCCGCAAAGTAACTATTAATTAAAGTTTTCAAATAATTGTAGTGGAATTGAAGTACAATGGGCCTCATTCAGCAACGGTACTTAAGAGGAGATTTCTTCTTAAACCCACTTAAGAAGTTTTTAAGAAGATTTTGGCATACTCCAATGTTTTTCTTAGCTGTGATATGTTCTTAGGTAAGAACAGAATCTACGCACACTTTCTTAAGAGGATTTTTTTCCTTAGACCCATTTAAGAGGTTTTTAAGAAGATTTTGGTATACTCCAATGTTTTCTTAGCTATGATCTGTTCTCAGGTAAGAACAGAATCTACACACACTGATGAGCACTCTTAGGCTGGCCTTTGAGTTCTTAAGTGTGACATATTTGTGCAAAAATAAGTTTCTTCAATTCTACAGTTGTATAATATAGGATTTAAATTACAATAATATGTTTTTTCATATCTTTAGAGCAGTGGTTCTCAAAGTGTGGTCTGGGGACCCCCAGGGGTCCTTCAGGGAGTTTCAGGGGTCCACAGCAAACGAAGAACAGTTTAATCACTTTAACCCTATTTTATCCTTTGTTTGAAAATAGCCGATCTACAAGCTCACACACGTCCCATTTACTGGCCATTTTGAGCTTGTAGATCGTCTATTTTCGAGACATTTTGATAAATCTTGAAACATTTTCCCTGGCAGAAAATATTTTCAGGTGGGGGTCTGCAGCCAAATGCATGTCAATTTGGGGGTCCTTGACATGAAAATGTTTTCAACGGGTCTGAAATTACAATCTAACCCAAACGGACCCGTTTGAGTTGAAGCCCAAGCCCCATACCTACCCCATAACCCCCCACCCAACCCACCCTCATCACCCCCCATATCCCCGACATTCGCCACCCCCCCCATTTTCCAGTCCCCTTCCTACCTGAAAGCCCCCCTATACCCACCCGTCATACCCATCCCCATACCCCCCACATAGCCCCTACACCCCTCCTTGCACCACCATATCACCCACCACACCCCTATTTCCACCCCATTACATACCAAGCAGCTGCTACCTTAAAGACCTTCCATATCCACCCACCAGCTTTCAGTAATAAAATGTTTTATATCCACTACTAACGCTACTTCTGAACATGACATATGGATAACATTTTTAACAGCTAATTTCAGCAAATGTACATTGATGTCTAGTGGTGATATGTTGATTAATGTGAGAGAAATAATAAAATACATTCATTAATTAAATAAAATAATCTGCTGTTCACTTCAGAAGTACCTCCACAGAACTATTAATTAA
>NC_137615.1:48274972-48290668 GCF_963280865.1 Gymnoscopelus braueri
CAATCTTGCTGAAATCAGAAATCTTGGGGGTCTTCGCTACATGGGTTAGCTAGCAGGTTGGCCTCGACGAACCAGCGAGCTCGCAGCGCTGTGCCCCACAACTTTGATTCTGATTAAATGCAAACAGAACCGCCGATTAGAGTCATTAACATAACATATCTGAAGTATGCACGGTGTGTGTGTGCGTGCGTGCGTGTGCACCCGAGGTGCATGCACGCACATACAGTAATGTAGCGCATATATTAAGAACAAGATCCACAGATAGAACTTGAAAGAGCATATCTTGCAAAAGCTTCTATATATTATTTATCACGCAGACATCAAAAAGGAGACTTTGTAATGACCCTTTTTTTCTTCTTCTTCTACGTCTTCTTCCCTCTCCCATTCGTATGCAAAGGTAATGCAATTCCTGCAAATCCACCTCGAAAGCAGAGGAGACTAACTGTGAAAAGCGTTGCTGCCGCACATGCAGGCCCCGGCAACACCGTGCCTCTGCATTTCACAGCTTGGACGTTTAATCCGACGTCACACTGGATATATAGTCGCTTTATCTCGCTGCTTCCGCCGTGAAAGTTATATTTCCCTATTAATCTCTTTCATCAAAACGGGGGGCGGCTACCCTGTTGTCCCGGTAATAAACCCTCAATGTGATGTCAAATCTGGACGGGATTGGCACTTGGCAGAGGATCTAGCGTTACAACGCTGGCAATTATTTTTCTCGAAATTACTCTTAAATTGCGCCACACATACGAGGGACAGCGGGATCCACTAGCTGACACATACACCAACAGAATTCAAAGTGTGCATCATTGGAAATGTTTTTAAGAGTTAACATGTTTTGCCACTTCGGTTCTCCATTTCTGCAACTACACAAACATATAGCCTCACTGTCCCTTATAAGACTCTTTTATTAGCTTTGTTGATGTCCATTTCAACAAAGAAAAAACAACGACAAATACAAAAATACACTTCCCACTGTCCTTTTCCAAATATATGGATCACTGCAGACCATCCACTTCTGTTTATGAACATATCAGCAACTGCTCAACGTTAAAAAAGATGAATGAGTCTGCTATTTAGTTTGCATATTCCGGCACTCAGCTCGCCTTGGTCTCGGGACGAAGGGGCGAGACAAACAGTAGTGGATTTCAATAGTGCAAACACAAACATTAGCATATATTGAAGTATGGAATGGTGTGTGTGTGTGTGTGTGTGTGTGTGTGTGTGTGTGTGTGTGTGTGTGTGTGTGTGTGTGTGTGTGTGTGTGTGTGTGTGTGTGTGTGTGTGTGTGTGTGTGTGTGTGTGTGTGTGTGTGTGTGCGCGCGTACGTGCGTGCGTCATCGCCTCCACAAGAGGGGAGCACACACTTCTCAGTAAAAAAAACCTTACTTATTTTAACTTGGAGTGTGTACACATGTGGACATTGCATTTCATACACACTTGTAAACAGAGTTACACATTATCACTGAGGATTTTACATTTTGCTGTTATGTGGCACAAAATAGAGGAACTGATATCCCCAATAGTTGTTTGAGTGACACTCCCCCAACTCTCTCTTAGAGTGTGTGTGTGTGTGTGTGTGTGTGTGTGTGTGTGTGTGTGTGTGTGTGTGTGTGTGTGTGTGTGTGTGTGTGTGTGTGTGTGTGTGTGTGTGTGTGTGTGTGTGTGTGTGGGTGGGTGGGTGGGTGGGTGCGTGCTTGTGTGTGTGTGTGTGTGTGTGTGTGTGTGTGTGTGTGTGTGTGTGTGTGTGTGTGTGTGTGTGTGTGTGTGTGTGTGTGTGTGTGTGTGTGTGTGTGTGTGTGTGGGTGGGTGTGTGTTCGTGTGTGTGCGTGTTCTTTTGCATTTATGACTATGACTTTACAGGACAAATGTGTGTTTTCATTTGTGCACATTTGTCTGTGTGTGTGTGTGTGTGTGTGTGTGTGTGTGTGTGTGTGTGTGTGTGTGTGTGTGTGTGTGTGTGCGTGCGTGCGTGCGTGCGTGCGTGCGTGCGTGCGTGCGTGCGTGCGTGCGTGTGTGTGTACGCATATGCATGCGAATGCCTGTGCGTGTTCCCGTGCCCGTGCGCGTGTGCTATGTGTCTGTGTGTGAGTCATCAAACATCAAGGTTTGTTAGGCACCCCCGCGATCCCATGCTGATTTTTTGGTTTCCGTTCATTGCTTGATAAATCATGAATGTTTTAATTGTACCCTGACCTTGATGGTAAGGATCGGACGTCATTTGTCAATTAGGAGTGCAATGGGGTGATGTGGGGGTGAGCGGTGTGTGCTGGCACAATGATTTTTCATCATGTCTTGGCCTGCGGAAACGTAGGACTCACTGCCCTCCTCCTCCCCGCGCGCACTCACTTCCTATTAAAAACACCTCTCTGTTTGAAACACTTCTCAAACCAGCACCGACGGTATGTATGCTTTATTCTCCCCCTCCATATTCCCCCCTGTTCACAAAAGCCCTAACTTTGCAACACAATCCTCCGCTGTTTACCGAGCATAATTCAAAAATAGTGGTGTATCAAAAAAGCTATACAGTATATCTTTTTTTCTTTTTTTTTCTAACAGAGGAAAGTGGGAGAGCGGGTACAATCGGCCTAATCCACGCGTGGGCGTCCGCGGCAGCAGATCCGCGCGGGCTACACAGGCTATTCAGGACACGGAACGCGCAAATCCCTGGAGAATGCCACTGCTGCCACGACAAAGATGCGTTTCCGTGAGGATTTGGGGCTCCGGGAGAGAGAGAGAGATTTAATGTGAGGCCTCATTGTGGGCACGAACGTGCAACGTTTGGGGATAGTTGTGGCAAACGAACAGGTGGGATGGAGGAGGTATTATTAAGCGAGGGGGTCTATTAACGTTTCACACCTCGATTCCCTAACCCTCACGACACAATGAACTTCCCGGCGCTAGCTGCGGTTGTGTCGAGTGGCAGCTAGCAAAACGCGGAGGTGGGGTCGTGGGTTATATAAACTGTGCTAATTCCATTCATCCTGGCTTCCGAGGAGCCACTCACTCTCTTTTATTCTCTCCATCTCCATCGCCCTCCCCGAGGTCTTACTCAGAGCAGTCTAGCATGGAGAGAGAGAGCCAGGGTTTTTTCTTTTTTCTCTTTTTTCCTTTCCTTCTTCTTTTTTCCTTTTGTCGGCCGGCACAAAAGGCTCACTGAGTCCTGTCTTTAACCAGGCTAACAATAGACCAGCCTGGGCCTTTAACTGTATAGTCCGCCAGCCCACTTAAATGCTGGCGGGGGCTCTTTTTAACTCTTTAAGACCGGGAACGCATGCTGTGTGTCATTTTTTGATTTCGTTGGGATATTCAAAAATAGCAAATATACAAGCTCATAGTGCGGCACCGAGTGCCGTGCTATGAGCTTGTAGATATGCTATTTTTGAAAAATCATGAAAAGCTGTGCAAACATTCGTTTTTTTTTTTTTTTACATTTGTAACTCAAATCTTTGCTTCTGGGGGTTCCTGGAACTAAATATTTTACAAATGTTTGCTTTAAAAAATATATAATCCAAGATTTTACCACGAATTTTCACGATAAAAAAACAATAGCAGATCTACAAGCTCATAGCATGGCACTCGGTGCTGCGCTATGAGCTTGTAGATCTGCTATTTTTGAATAGCCAAAGACATCTAAAAATGACACACAGATGCGTTCCTGGTCTTAATGGGTTAACTCAGCTGGCCGGGGGTGCCGAGCCGCTGGAGAATCAGACCGCAGCTATATACCGGGCCAATTTTCCCAAACCACCCCCTGCGAGTGTGTAGTGTGTGTGCCCAGTCCACCGTGTAGCCGCGCGACCGGTTTCGCACGAGCCAGAGAAGTATAGAGCGCGGCGTGGATCTTTTTCAAACGGCCGTAGTCGAACAAAACCCCGGGCCCCCTTGGAAAGCCTCCTACATGCTGCGCTCTCGGCCAGATTAAGGGGAGCCCGCTCATGTGTGAACAAACCCCTCCACTCCCCCCCCCCCCCGCCCCGTCCCTGCATCGACTGGGCCAGATCCCGGACAGCCCCGCAGGTCCGAGGGAGCATTTTACAGCCTGTTTAACCCATTAAGACCGGGAACGCATCTGTGTCATTTTTTGATTTCTTTGGCTATTCGAAAATAGCAGATCTACAAGCTCATAGCGCGGCACTGAGTGCTATGAGCTTGTAGATCTGCAATTTTTCTGGATTTTTGGGAAAATTATGTGCAAATCTTCGAATATATATATTTTTAAAGCGAACATTTGTAACTCAAATCTTTGCTTCTGGGGTATCTACAAAATGTCTTCTAAACCCTGACAGTTTAAAAAAAAAAAACGTATGTTGCTGTAACATCAGTGGTGCTCAAACCTTTCCATGTCAAGGACCCCCAAAATTATATGTATTTGGCCGCGGACCCCCCAACCCCACAATATTTTGTTCCAGGGACCCCCAGAAGTTGTAACATGAGTTAAAAATGTTCACTTAAAAATATATATATATTCAAAGATTTGCACACATTTTCGCGATTAAAAAAATGAGCAGATCTTCAAGCTCATAGCGGATTTATGCTTACTCAGTGCCGCGCTATGAGCTTGATTAGCCCAAAGAAATCTGAAAATGACACAGATGCGTTCCCGGTCTTAATGGGTTAACAGTAGCTTCAAAAAGCCCCCGCCCCCCACCACCACCACCACCACCACCCCCACCGCAATCCCCCATCCCACCGCGGAGAGATTTATCCAACATCTGGCTACGGGGCGGGCTGATTGGCTCTGAGCGTTGATTAAAAACTCAGCATTGTTCGAGCCCTTTCTTGTTTTTCCCTTTCTTGTGGAATCCGCCAAGGAGTACAAAATGGCTCGATAGGCTGCGTGTGAAAAGTCTTCGGGCCCTCGTGTTCCGACGAGGGACCGCGCTGCGAGCGAGGGAGGGCCCCCCCCTCCGCCCCGGCTCCGGCTCCTGGAATCCAATAAAAGCGCTTTTTATTCCAGGAGCCGGGGCCCGCGACGACGTGAGGCTAATCCTTGATCTGAACTAGGAAGCTGAGGGCTACGGAGCACAGGGGCCACGCCGCTCTCGATCATTTATGGGGAAAACTTCAAAGGGGTCCGCGCCGATCACACTTTGTGTCTCTTATCTGGCGAAGGAAGAAACGAAACGGACACAAATAACAACAAGCGCAGAAAAAAAGTGACTTTGCAAGGATAGTGGAATACTGAGCAGGAGAAGGCGAGGGATGAAGGTATGTTTGAAATAGTGTGTGCGTGTGTGTGTGTGTGTGTGTGTGTGTGTGTGTGTGTGTGTGTGTGTGTGTGTGTGTGTGTCCGTGTCCTGTGGTGTAAAGTAACTAAGTACATTTACTCAAGTACTGTACTTAAGTACAATTTTGAGGTACTTTTACTTTACGGGAGTATTTCCAATTTCCAATACTTTTACTTCTACTCCACTACATCTCAGAGGCAAATATTGTACTTTCACTCCACTACAATTATTTGAAAACTTTAGTTACAAGTAACTTTGCAGATATACATTATTACGTTATAAAACATACATTAACCACGTCAGCCCTATTTTATACCTAGGCTATTTGAAAATAGCCGATCTGCAAGCTCACAACGTACTTTTCCCACCACTGTGTGTGTGCGTGCGTGTGTGTGTGTGTGTGTGTGTGTGTCGGGGGGTGAACGCGTGCAATGCTTGGCAAGGAGGTCCCGAGATTATAAGTGATGAGATTCCGCCGTCTACAGCCTCGGCCGGCCGCTCGGGGAAACGCTCTCGATCTGGCCCGGTCCGACGGAGACGAGCGAGAGAAGCCTGGAGAGGATCAGCGCCGCGTGACTCCTCCTCCTCCTCCTCCTCCTCCTCCCTCCCCCGTTTTCCCATGGAAGCGACACCGACACCCAGAGCTCATCCGGGGAGATCTTACGTCGGATTTATGCTCAGTTGCGCACCGCAAATCTACAAGCTCACAGTATGTCGGAAGTCTTTGGCGTTATCGGCGATCTTGTGCGCCGAATATAGCAAGCTCAGTAGATGAGCTTTTATATATGGGCTGTTTTTCGGGGGCACGCGATATGGCACGATATGGCTAGATCTACGGCATGCGACACAGCGCGTGACCAAGAATGATTCAGGCACCACACTCCAACTACTCCCAGACTCCCTTGCTGGCTCTCCTCTCCTCTCCCCCCCCCCCTCCCCCTGCTCCTACTATGGGGCACAGCCAGCTCTCCACATCACATCAGAAATGTGACTGGCCTCAAACTGCTGACTTGCTCACAGTCCATTGAGTTTCCTCTCCTTATCAAATTACAGCCACCTCAATAACCCAGTCGCTGCAGCGCGCCGCAAGAAATGAGGTTTCCTCCAACCCGCCCAGACCCCCCCCCCCTTCCACCTCCCCCCTCCCCCCTGGCACTGCTCTCCTTTTTTTCTCTCTCCCCACCGCGCTCTCTTTCTCTTTATTTCTTCCTTTCTTTCTGTCTTTCTTTCTCTCTTTCATTTGTCTCTCGCACTCTATCACGCGCCACCCTCTTTTTCGAGCAGAAAGCAGACAGGAGATGGAGGAGAGAGCCAGTGGTGCAGGGGGGGCGGGGGAGGGAGGGCGGCTGATGTGAATGTCTGCGTGTATGTCGAGTGTGTGCGTGTGCGCGCGCACGCGTGTGATGCCCCATCGGCTGCACACTGCTGATTTGCAGACATGAACCGATGTCCAGATGGCGGGCGACTTGCCGGAGAGGCTTTTTTTTCTTCCTTTTTTTTAATACCCTGACAAGCGTTCAGTCACGAACGACGGGCCCGCCGAGACCGCGGCTCACGCCGTCCGTCGGCCCGGGGAGCCGGGACCGCCATAGGGTCCCCTGCCGGGTCACTGCCCCCCCCCACCCCCCTCCTTACCAGTCCCTACCCGTAAAACAGTCAAAAACAAAATCTCCAACTCAACCCCTCCCCTCACGCCACAATCCCAGAACTCCCCCTACAACAGAAGGTGACACGGCCACATCAACCAGTTATTTACCTGTGGCGAGATGTTGGGATGGGGTGTTGGGGGGGCGGGTGGGTTGATGGGGAATGGGGATGGCGGGGGATAGCGGGGGGGGTTGGTTGGTGGGTAGCGGCAAAAAAAGAACGGCGACCCGCACCAAGGTCATCCATCTCACTCTGGTCTATTCTGCGGGCCGAGCGGCTGGTTATGATGAAGTCAAAATGAAAAGGCTCATCCCCGGGTCAGCGGCCTGACAGCTGATGGATGTCATTTAACCTTTATCCCAGCAGATGGTTACTGGTTCAGACACCACAGTAAATAAGGTCCACATCAGAGGTAGGGGGGAAAGACAGGAAATAAAGCCGGCTTTATACTTCGGACGCGCGCCTGTGTCGCGCACCGCAAAATAGCCTATGAGGTCACGTCGTGAGCTTATAGGTCCGGCCTGGACTCGACCGCCATTTGTACAAACCGCCTCCACTAACCCCTCCGAGGTCTCCAGACCCCCATTTCCTCGCAGCACGACGCGGCCACCTTTTTTGGCAAAAGATGTAATTGATTTATCCTTAACCCCAACAGCAATCATTGGGGGTGGGGGGGGGACTAAATTCCCCACCGCGTTAATGCATGCAAATGAGAGTTCAAGCTAAATTTACGCGGAGCCATGAACACCACTCCCCACCCCCCTTCTTCCCACCGACGCGAATTAACATCAATATTTGTCTTAGTTCTATTATCTAATTTCTACCTCATTCGCATGCTAATTGCGACAATTAGCATTAAATAAGAGCTTGCGGTTCAGAGGAAATAACCTGCCGGAGAGCACTTAGGTGGAATCACCAAACAGCAGTCACCTGCTCTCTCTCGCACGCACACACACGCACACGCACACGCACACGCACACGCACACACACACACACACACACACACACACACACACACACACACACACACAGAGAGACACACACAGACACACACAGACACACACAAACAGAGAGTGTGAGAGAGGGAGGGAGCAACTAGGGAAGGGAGAAAAGTTGTATCCAGAGATGTTTATGCATGTGTGCTTGTGTGCATGCGTGCGTGCGTGCGCACGTGCGTGTATGTGAGAGTGCTCATAAGGGTACGGATAAACATCAATGTCCACTGGCGAGCCAGTGGCGGTTCTCCAAACAGCCCAGAGTTGGTTCAATTGCTCTCTGCCCTCTGCAACTTTTTTACCCAGAGACGCCGCCGAGCGCGTCGGTGACAGAGGCTAGCTGTCCGAAGCGAAGCGGAGCGGACGGATTAGACCAACTCCCCTGTGGAAAAGAGCCCCGTCGGCAGTCACACAACCGCGAGCGGCGTTGTCTCGTTAAAGGACACAGGTACGCCCGTGGCAGGGAGCAGGTGCACTGACACCGGGCCGGGGGCCGTGTTGGGTATAACGCGCGCTGATTGAAAACGCCACGGGGCGTACTTCCAACACAAACACCGCTAACTCTGCACCCCTCCCCCCCGGATTCCTCGCCTGGCCCTTCCCTTCATTTTGTAAATGGGCTGCTGGACTGGGGCTAGTGCCAGTGTGTCGTTAAGAACTTAAAACATATACTTTTTGTACATCAAATAGCAAAACATTGCAGATCTACAAGCTCCTCAAACTGGGGCAGTAAAGATGAACAGTTTTTTTTTACCAAGGACCATGATTATTTTACGTGGTTTTACCAAGGACCATGGTGGTTTTACCAAGGACCATGGTGGTTTTACCAAGGACCATGGTGGTTTTACCAAGGACCATGGTGGTTTTACCAAGGACCATGGTGGCGGTGGAAATATTTAGCCTTACCTCACTACAGGATTGTAAGAGTCGTATAATGGACTTTTACATTAAGAGTACTAATGTGGTATTGGTAGATGCCAATCTCAATAGAGATTGGATTTCTCTCCCTCCGAAGTTGTTATGGACCAATCAGGGCCCAGTATGCAAATACGGGGCGGGTTTATCACCAGAGGCATTTTTTTTTATTTGCCCCTTGGAAATGCAGGTTCCACACAGAGATTCCAGACTAATATCTACGCAGTGATATTAGTCTGGCCATGCCAGGCTAGTACTGGTCAGGCCTCACTAGAGAGGTGTCATACCTCAACGTAACTTTCCTTGGTTAAATAAAGGTTACAACAACGACAATTACTACTACTTCTACCACTCATCTACTATGAGCTTATTATGGCCAGCATAGGGAAACTAGAGTTCTTAAAAAACACCCCAGCATGGCCTCTGTTGGTTGCTGTGACCGAGACAGAATATAAAAAATACAGGGTAGCCTAATAAACAACAACAAAAAAAACATGACCAGATGGATGGACGGGAACTCAGCACTAACCGAGTTGAGCGCTTCTATTGCCCCGGGACCTGGAGTCATTGCACTGCCCTCATTGAATCAACACACACACACACACACACACACACACACACACACACACACACACACACACACACACACACACACACACACACACACACACACACACACACACACACACACACACACACACACCACACACACACACACACACACACAATTACATAAAAAAGGCATTGTACAGGGCAGGAGAAACAAAACCAACAAGAAATCCTGGTCCTCTCAGGAGCAATTTCACTGCCTTTGAAATTCTCAGAAAATTAACCCCACACACACACACAACTCACAACACACACACACACACACACACACGCAGTTCAGAATAATGCATGTGAAAAATTGACCCCAGCAACGGAGCCCAGGGGCCCTCTGTGTGTGAAATAACCTGGTATTGTGAATTTCATATGCTAGTATGCGCATGCAGTACTGTAGCACTTGATGGGGGGCAAAGCTCCGCTTCTCTCTATTGGTTACACTCAAATCAAAAGGAACATAAATATGTATACAAATGTATAAACGTAGAATGATTAATAGCGTCAGAGGAGTCATGCCTCGTCTTCTGTCCTCTTACAGTAGTGGGGGGAAATAAATGTAGTGGATTCAAAGGTACTTGTGGAGTGAAAGTCATACGAGGTCCAAAAATACAAATACTCAAACAAAATAAAGATACTCAAACATTGTACTCAAGTAAATGTACTTTGTCACTGTCCAGTGTCCACCGTTGCGTACTCCTTTAACACTACAAATATGGGACATTTGCTGGTTGCACCGTATCTCATGGCAGGCTCTTTTCCACAGGATAACTACAACAAGTCTGCACACAATCCTACCGTTTGGTATTAACGCACAAACGACGCACGTTCTCAATGAGGCATAATCTCATCTCATATAATTTTTTTTACTTCAGTAAAAGTATCAATACTGCAATGTAGAAGTACTCCGTAACAAGTACAAGTCTGGAATTCAAGATCTACTTCAGTAAAAGTACAAAAGTATTGGTATCAAAATGTACTTAAAGTACCAAAAGTAGAGAGTAGTAATCATGCAGAATGTCCCCATTTCACAAGTTTTCAAATGCACAAAATGTATACAAAGATCTCACAATGTGTCTCGATTCGACTCGTTTATGAGCTTGTAGGTTTGTTATTTCAAATAAAACTTTTTGTTCTTATTTTTTTTTTTATGTGAATATTTTTTTAAACATTTAACAAGACTAATCTTGTATGGGGAGTCCCTGGCACAAGATCTTTTCAAATGGGGGTCCGCTGCCAAATACATATAATTTGGGGGTCCGTGATATGACACATTTTGAGAGCCACTGGTGTGAGTGATGTCCCCTGACATGAGCTGAGATCTACAACATGCTAGCGAGGTAGGAGCCTGGGATTTTCCATCTCTCTCTCTCTCTCTCTCTCTCTCTCTCTCTCTCTCTCTCTCTCTCTCTCTCATCTCTCTCCTCTCTCTCTCTCTCTCTCTCTCTCTCTCTCTCTCTCTCTCTCTCTCTCTCTCCTCTCTCTCTCTCTCTCTCTCTCTCTCTCTCTCTCCCCTCTCTCCCCTCTCCCCTATTCATCGCTTTCCTTATAATTTAATGACTCGGAATTGTAACTCTGCGTTGTTATCATTCAGGCAATGGCGAGTAATGAATAGCAATTAACATTTTCAAAGGCGGGGAGTGAAAACCGTCGCGTGTGAGACGCCTGCTTTTCGCCCAGAAAATGTTGCAAAACGCCACAGTCGGTCGGGGAAAGATATCGTCACGGAGGGAAAGCAAGGGGCCCCTTAATTTATCCGTCCAGCTGTTTTTGTAAATAGCTTTTCTTTTGTTCACACACACACACACACACACACACACACACACACACACACACACACACACACACACACACACACACACACACACACACACACACACACACACACACACACGCCGCCATCACAGAGCTTAACACCAGTAATCATTCTAATATCCAGCGCGTTCCCGCTCCCCTAAATGAACTGTAATAAACCGTAATAAATTACTTGCTGTGTGTGTTTTGTTGTGTGTGTTTTGTTGTGTGTGTGTGTGTGTGTGTGTGTGTGTGTGTGTGTGTGTGTGTGTGTGTGTGTGTGTGTGTGTGTGTGTGTGTGTATGTGTGTGTGTGTGCTAGCGTGTTTTTTTTTTCTCCTTCCCGTGATTGCTCTTCGCAGTTGTGGTGGAAGTGCGCTGGCGTCGCGAGCGAGTGGAAAATTGCTGTGTAAATTGGAGGTTGTTGCCCGCCGAGCACTCTTCTGTGCACTTTACATTTCACGGGTGAGGATCCAATCTGGGAGGGCCAGCCGCGGCGCGGCGCAGTGTGCCCTCTCTGAGTCACTCCTATAGCGCACTTCGCCTACTCTGTGATAGCACTCATCCAGAGAGAGAGATCTCTTTACAGACACACACACCACACACACACACACACACACACACACACACACACACACACACACACACACACACACACACACACACACACACACACACACACACACACACACACACAGGTATACATACAGGCATCGACACAGCATCCTATAACACAGTGATCCTCCTCGACTGTTTTAATTTCAAGGACCCACGGTTTGATATTCATTAGTCCATGGACCCCCATTTGATATGTTTTCTTTGACCTCTGCTTTTTGTTAGCTTTTTTTTTATCACTGGGACCTGAGAGACTCTATCCGAGACCCCCAATTTACACTGTATAAATCTTCCATGTCATTTTAACCATTACGGATCCATTTGGCTCCAATTGCAGAGTCTCGGAGTTACAGACTCGTAACACCCCAAGGACCCCCCCTGGGGGTCTGAAGGGTCCCCACACTGAGAATCAGCGCATTAAGACGTGCACACACACGCACACACGCACGCACGCACACGCACACACACACACACACACACACACACACACACACACACACACACACACACACACACACACACAAACGCATGCCTGCCAGTACATGTACACATACACACAGGCACAGCGTTTCCTAAAGGATTCAGTTCCTGCTAAAGAAAACACAAAGCAAGCTCTCAAGTTTTGTCACTTTGCCTTTTTTCCGATTACTTGTGTACCTTTGGATACAATACGTATCTATATATTTTTCACCTCCCCCAGGAAAAGAATCATTATCTCCTCCGTCCAAAGGTCATTTATTTCATTTTCCCCCCCCCCCCCCCCTTTGTATTCCTCCCCCCACCCCTCACTCTTTCTCTCTCCGACGTTTAGTTCTTCAGCCACAACAGTGGCCATTTTTTTTTTATCCGCCCAGAGTTTGGGACATTTCGGCGGAAGAGTTACGGTGACAGCGCCGCGGAAATGATAGGCCGGCAGTGAGATATCTCTGCCTCATAAATCCCGCGTTCCCGGGGATAATTTACGAGGGAGGTTTGTTGTGCGTAAGACGGACCGCGTGCCACGGTATCCATCTCCACACCCCGCGTCCCTGCCACTCTCTCTCTCTCTCTCTCTCTCTCTCTCTCTCTCTCTCTCCACAGCCTTGATCCACTTTGGGAGACGACTCTGCCGCAGCCACTCTTTAGATTTATGGGAGGCAGCCGCCAAAACGCCTCGCTATCATTTCACACTCTCGTTTCTCGCGTTCATTTCCTCAATTCTTGAGAGCATCGCTTCGCAAAAAAAAAAAAAAAAGCGACTGCGGCAGCTCCTTTCGTTTTTTTGTTATTTACGCGTTCCAGGCGCTTAGACGCCACTCTCGCGGCGTTATTGCTCAAACAGCCCCTTTGTGTGGAGTGCTGTGCAGCATGCAAGCAGCCTATAGAGAGAAACCATAAGGTGTTAAACTTCAGACATATAATGCAGTGGTTCCCAAATATATATATTTTTTTTTTGGGGGGGGGGGGTCCCAGGATGATTAGCTTAATGTGCAACATTGTTTTCTCACTCAACCTCAACCAACATACAGTATAAGCGTATACAGGCAGGTTACAATTTCATGACCTTTTTAATACCAACAAATATTACATAAGAAAGAGGCAAACATTGTGAAAATAGCCGATACAAACAGCTTGTAGATCAGCTATTTTCACAATTATCTGAGGAACTAAATGCAATGCCTACAATTCCAAGTGCTTGTCAGGATAGGGGGGTCCCCAGTTCAAATATGATTATTTTAGGGCGTTGCGGACTGAAAAGTTTGGGAACCCTTGATATAATGGATAAAGGGATAATATTTTGTCTTTTCTTCTCTTTTTTATTTATTTATTTTACCAAACAAACTTGAATAACAGAGTCAATGTTGACTTTGACTACACGTCATTGTGCAGTTAATAATTCATGGACTTTTGAATCTTGTTTGTAAATCAATATTTTCTCCTTGGACTACGTTTCAATTCACTTTGAACTACATTAAAACAAAACAACAAAGTGCGTTTGACAAATGGCACTTCTCCCCGTCTTTCCGGCTCTTCAGTCATCAGGAAACACATTTCCAGGTGGGTTACAAATTCCATCCAATAAGGAGAGAAGACCCTCGCGAAGATCATTCATCAGCTTGTGTTCCAGTTCCAATTTTGTCTGCACATGTATTTGTTTCTTTGTTCAATCACTTCCAATTTCACTTTGTTTATCCTGTAGCCTAGCCTGTATGATTTATCTCTCCTGATTGGTTGAAATTGGCGTCCCAGCCTGAAAATGTGTTTTCTGTTTACTAAAGAGCTGGAGCGACTGCATGGGAAAACCCCTGTTACTGAACCAACCTACAGATATATTTAACACTTACTGTAACAAGAAAATATAACTCATAAATACTGCCTCCCCCTGGTCAGCCGGGGCGCCTGATGGAGGGGAAGGGAACTGGTTAGAATAACGTGTTCCTTCCACGCGCTACGTCCTACCGGGGAAACTCCCCCCTGTCAGGTGACAAGAAGGTCAGTTGGCTCTCATGCATTGAAGGAGGCATGAGTTCGGCCCTGGGCTCCCTGGGCTGGTGGGGGGAGTGTAGCGCCCAGGATCACTTAGAAAATTGGCACCGGGTGAAAAAGGAAAATAGAAAAAAAAAGTAAATACAACTTCACTTCTAAGACTGGGGATTATACTATGTACTGACGTGGATGGAATCCAATCACGTCCTTAAAAAAATCTAACAAACCACTTGCCTGTATGCTTTGGAAATGGTTGTCAGTAATGTCAAGTGCACTGTGAGCCATAGTAAACAAAAGCCAGTTAAAGTGTAACATTTCCATAAACCCATCTGTGTCACTTTAGATTTCTTTGGCTATTCAAAAATAGCAGATATACAAGCTCATAGTGCGGCACCAAGTGCCGCGCTATGAGCTTGTAGATCTGCTATTTTAGTAAATAGTGAAAATGTGTGCAAAATCTTTGCTTCTGGGGGTCCCCAGGAAGAAAATATTTTGAGATGGTGGTCTCAAATACGTAACATAATTAGTGTCCCCCAAACAAAACATGTTAGGATTTAGAAGACATTTGTAGAATCCCCAGAAGCAAAGATTTGAGTAAACTTTACTTCTACTTTGTTTATTGAGCAGGGACAGTTATAGGGTTGGGATCCTTTAGGATTTGATCCTTAACGATTCCCTCTTAACGGTCCGATTCCGGTTCCCTTTAACGATTCATTTTGAAACATCTAGATAATGTTGACCTTCATTAACATTTTTGATTAACACCAAATGGACCCCTAACAGGACTGTAACTCTGAGAGTTATGGTGGTCCTTGAAATAAATTTAAAAGTTTGAGAACCCACCGGTTCAGAAACGGTTCCAAATGTAAATGGAACCGATTCCGGTTCTGCAATGTTGGAACCGGATCCCTCCGGTTCTGGAGCCCAACCCTAGAGACAAATGCACATTATTGAACTCTAAAACATGATTAATGTGTTACACACACATGAGAAGGTGTACAGTAAATATGCCTTTCTAACGGGAATACAAACAGAACAATAAAAAAAATAATTGTGACAAGGTTTTAGCTTGAAAATGTGCCATGTTCGGCAAGCGGTGCTGTTTTACAGGGAGTAGCCTGTACGCTAAGCTCTGTACACGCAGAGCAGTTGGCCTCTACTTTAATACATATTGTACTTACTTCTGTAAATGTTAACACTATTATTTGGCTTACATTGTTACATACATAACATACTTTGTTGTCTCTCTCGGTCTCTCTTACGCACGCGTGCACGCACGCACGCACGCACGCACGCACGCACACACACACACACACACACACACACACACACACACACACACACACACACACACACACACACACACACACACACACACACACACACACGCACACACACACACACACACACAAAAACACACACACAAGCCCTCGG
>NC_137615.1:48290868-48293368 GCF_963280865.1 Gymnoscopelus braueri
GGAGCTTGTCTCCCGCTTCTCTTTTGAGCGTCA
The DNA here is from genome assembly GCF_963280865.1 of Gymnoscopelus braueri. Lineage (NCBI taxonomy): Eukaryota > Metazoa > Chordata > Actinopteri > Myctophiformes > Myctophidae > Gymnoscopelus > Gymnoscopelus braueri. The sequence continues at coordinate 48,290,902 of NC_137615.1, forward strand.
ATATCTGGGTATCAGGTGAAGCATGTTTTGTTCGTCCTTTATGCTGTCACATATTATATTGATTAAAGGCCTTGATTAACCAACTAATATGTACTTTGTTGTATGTCAAACAGCGAAAACGAGTGATTTGGCTATTTTCACAGAATGTTCTCCAATTTCCGCCGAATGTTCGGCTATTTTTGCCCCAAAATACCTAGCATATTATGTCCACAACAGGGACTCTCTAGGGTCCATGTGGTTAAAAAGGATGCTTACCAGAGTCTTCTGTGCGAGGCCAATCCACGATCCTTGCCACGCCTACATGCCGCCCCCCCGCCACCCCCCCCCGCCATCGAGCTCCACCCACCCTGATGGATTTCGAAACAGAGCGTGTGCTTTCCCATGATGTCATTCATCCTCATATGTTCGTGCCATACCGCGACTCCACAATCACCGCTTCTTTATGGCAAACTAATGCACCCGCTGCTAAGATCAGCAGCTCGGCTCCGGCCATCACTCACCTTCGGTGAGGGCGCGGCGGGCAGACTGGCCATCGCCCCCCCCCCCCCCCCACCCTGTCTATCCGAGTGGCCGGAGAAGCTAGAAGCTACTGACCGTGCCTCCTACACCATGTCATACATCACCCAACCCCCCCCCCTCCTCCTCCGCCGCCTCCTGCTCCTCCCCATGCTCTGACAAGGAGCAGGATGGAGCACGGGAAGGAGAGATGGTCTCCTGGAGGCGGGCGGGCAGGCAGTCGGCGTCGATACCGAGGGTTAGGAGCAGTGTTGGAAAGTAACTAAGTACATTTACTCAAGTACTGTGCTTAAGTACACTTTTGAGGAACTTTTACTTTACTGGAATTGTTCCAATTGTCTATACTTTTACTTCTACACCACTACATCTCAGAGGCAAGCATTGTACTTTTAATCCACTACAATTATTTGAAAACTTTAGTTGCTAGTTACTTTGCAGATATACATTATTACATTATAAAACATATATTAACCACTTTAGCCCTATTTTATACCTGGGCTATTTGAAAATAGACGATCTACAAGCTCACAACGCGTGGTGTCGCGACGCGTTGTGAGCTTGTAGATCTGCTAATTTCAAACATTTTAGCACTTTTTACTTTTGGTACTTTAAGTACATTTTGATACCAATACTTTTGTACTTTTACTGAAGTACATTTTTAATTCCCGACTTTTACTTGTAACAGAGTACTTCTACATTGCAGTGTTGATACTTTTGCTTAAGTAAAACATTTGAGTATTTTTTTCAGTAGGAGGAGCTTCCCACCCCCCCCCCCTCCTTCTCACGTTCTGCCGCGGCAATCCGCTATAGCAAAAGAAACGCAGGGCTGAGACAGTGGTGGTATAGGCCGCCTTGCCGAAGCCGTCCAGCCACTGTCTGGGAGGAGGCGCCGTGACAAAGGGTGGGCGGAACCACCGGAGAGGAGGAGGGGGCAGAGCGGGTCAAGTCCGGTTAGCCCCTCCAGGCCCAACGAGTCCCAGAACGAGAGAGAGAGAGAGAGAGAGAGAGAGAGAGAGAGAGAGAGGAGAGAGAGAGAGAGAGAGAGAGAGAGACTGACAGAGAGCTGACAGGAAGGGGGTGGAGGGATGTCACGGAAGTCACATCAGATCGATGATGAAATATTTATGGCCGGTCTCAGGGATCTTGTCACGTAACGCATGTAAGCATGCGATACAAAATGTGGTGTAGCCCCCCCCCCCCCCCCCCCAAACACACCCCAGTCGGTGGCTGTGGTTATTTTGATAGCAGCTTAGTAATGGAAACTCCACACGGAGCACCCCACACATTACAGACACACAATGAATACAGATTGCGTACGCCTGATTTATGCTTGAGTTGCGTGCGGGTGTCTCACACCCGGACGATAGCCGCAGTTTTGTCGCGGCTGCGGCGCATTATATGAGATTGTGGTTCGGCTATTTTCTTGTATGCGACACCTGCACGCAGCTAAATATAAATTAGGTAATACTCCTGCAAATGTATAGCTTCGATCAGTTTGGTTCCATCGCTACACCTTCTCCGGTCACGTAACACACAACCGTCAGCTACTTTGCATAAATCTTGCGAGAGAAAAAATAAACTACGGCGCTCAACTTGAAACTATTCGAAGCAATCATTTCCCAAATTCACCTCACCGCCTCTCCCGCTTACATTTCAGGAGAGAGAGAGAGAGAGAGAGAGAGAGAGAGAGAGAGAGAGAGAGAGAGAGTGAAAAAAAACACCTCTCGACTGTAAAAAGGAAACAAGCAAGCATAGCCGTAAATGGCTGAAGCCCAGGGCAAAGTCAATTACATAGATTGGTGCGGTGACATGGAGTGTACTCCATTTGGGAGCAGATTGGTCACGGTGCCGTAATGTTCCCTTTTGCAGCCGGGGCGGGCATGCCTTTTACCTTTGACCATTACTCTAAACGGGCGGTCAGGGGGAAAGCAGAGGACCCCGTCCCCCATCT
>NC_137615.1:48298368-48310868 GCF_963280865.1 Gymnoscopelus braueri
GAGATATAGTGGAGTAGAAGTAAAAGTGTAGACAATTGGAAATACTCCAGTATTTCGCCGCTGTGGCTCAGGAGGTAGAGCAGGTCGTCCAATGATCCGTGGGTCGGCGGTTCGAATCCCGGCTCCTCCTGACCACATGTCGAAGTGTCCCTGGGCAAGACACTGAACCCTACATTGCCTCCAATGATTCGGTCGGCGCTCGCTTGCCACCATTGGTGTGTGAATGTGGGAAAAGTGGGGACGCTGGCGTCGACTGTTCGCCGCTCCACCTCTCAATGTCCCCCACCTGTATGAATGAATGAACCATTGTAAAGCGCTTTGAGCACTTGGAAAAGCGCTATAAAAATGATATTCATTATTATTATTATTATTATTAAAGTCAAAGTAGCTCAACATTTTACTTAAGTACAGTACTTGGGTACATGTAATTAGTTACTTTACACCACTGAATATACTCCCGTCCCGGCCAGCATACCCCCGGTTCTGTCTGCGGTGCGGTGGGTTGGTGGGTGGTGGTGTGTGGTGGTGTGTGGGGTGGCTTTGTGCTCCTGCACACTAGCCACACATCCTAAATAATTCACACACTACTTGAGAATTCTCCAAACGGACTCGCTGCCGCCATTAGACACTCTCCAGTTTGCCAGTTTTTTTACTTTTTGTGTGTTTGGGGGTGGGGGTGGGGGTGGGGGGGGGGGTTGTTTTTTGTTTGTTTGTTTTTTTCACAATTCCAAAGCCTTGAATGCAAACAGTACAACCTCTGGGAAAATAAATGGGAAGGGTGCAGAGGGGGGGGGGGGCTTGGAGGACGAAATGAAAAACGAGTAATATCTCGGGTCGATGAGAGTTCACGGGCAATCCGATATATCAAGGCAAGTTTACATGCATAACACTTCGACATTCAACAATTTCTTCAGAGTTCAGCATGTTTTCTGGAACTCTCTCTCTCCCTCTCTCTCGCTCTCTCAGCCTCTCTACCTTCCATTTTTTCTTTCTTTCTTTTTTTTTAATCTGAGATGCCTCTTTGACAATGTCTCTCTCATGCAAAATGCATGAGCGGCGCGCTGCGGATCGATACGGGCCCCTTTAATCTCTCTACATAGACAGCTCCCGCTCAGCAGCGCTCTGGCTGCTGAGCCAACCCCGCACGCCCGCCCGCACGCCACGGCTGATGCTGCTGCCACCTCTGGCTGCATGGAGGCCCATATCAGAGGTGGAGAGAGGGCGAGAGAGAGAGAGAGAGAGAGAGAGAGAGAGAGAGAGAGAGAGAGAGAGAGAGATCAGCCCGGGTGACAAGGGTCACCACATGGGGCCTCTCTCTCTCTCTCTCTCTCTCCCCCTATGTTATAATGGTATAACAGTGTAATAACACAGTTATAACTGTTATTACACCACTGCATATCATAACTATGATTTAAAGCACATGGAACCTTTGGTTACATTTGTACCATCTCAGAGTTATAAATGGATAAAACTAACTAGGACTCAAACAAACTCTCTGTCTCTCTCAGAGTGGAGCCTTATGAGTTGTGGAGGAGAAGAGCCAGTGCTAGGGTTAAGCTGGGCTCATACATAAGGGATTCTTTTTTTTTAATCTTAAACCATTTTGAAATCTGGTAACATAACACACTAACAGGACAATTAACATGCTCTCATCAGAATATCTTAAACATGCACACGCTACAAGATCTTTTTAAAACAATGAGGCATATCACACACTACCGGATTTGTTTCAGATGATCTGGGTTTCCCGAACGCGGCATGCGCCTCACGTCATTTCATCTCACATGATCACCTGCGAAAGCAGCAGCAGTAGCTTTACTAGCAAATCTAAACAGTGAACATAGACCTCTGGTTAATAAACTCGCAGTGTTGACGAGCGGTTGTGATATGTCTGAGAAGGCATGTTATAGACAATGTTCTTCCCACGTATCTACAAGCATCAGCTATCCAACGCACCGCGCGTTTGTTTGGACCGGTCGCCATGCCAAAACTCATTCACTTCACGTCTGTCTCCTTGTAGAGACTGTCTTCTCTCAGGTCGCAAGCGACTCTGCCTTGTTCCACACAGACAGTAGATCCATATAAATATCCAACACATTTGAATATGATCAGGATCGTCCCCGACCGTCCTGTGAACAACTCAGGAGGCTTAACACTGGATCTTTGAACCGTTCACATAGTAGAGGATAATTGTGCCCGACACAAGCTCCCAATCTGGGCCGGGGTATGGATCCCCCCGATACTCGGGAGGGTTATTTCCGACCCAAAATCACCCCGATTATCTTGAAGTGTGAGGCCAGCTTTGTCATTGACGTACAAGTATCGATAGTATCGATACCACAATTAAATACTCTGTTACAAGTACATGTAGGAGTTAAAGAAATGTTTCTTAAGTACAATTGTTCTTCTCAATGAAAACAGCCTTTCTATCCATTGAGCTCAATGGACGTTGTCCGCCATCTTGTGAGGACTGTCTGTATTTCTTTCAGCGGTGTGACATCACATTCTCTTTCTTGATAGCTAAAATCACTGTTTCAAAGCCTTCTCAAATGTTACTGCCGAAAATTCGGCAAAAATAGTCAATGTACAAGCAAGCTTTTAGCTTTTAGACCGGTATTATCCATGTTTGAATGAATACAAAGTAAATGAAGTAGTTGATGAATGTCGGCACGCGCGTGCAAACAAAACACATGAACGCGTGGCTGCACAAAGCACGCCCACGCACAACTATGTAGCCTGGATGTGCAGAATGAATTTGCTGTCTGAATTACATACAAAGTACATACGGTTTAAATGGTTAATGAATGCCTGCACGCACACACACACATGTTCACACAAAATGCATACGCACGTGGGTGCGGCACACACGCACGTCCGCTCACGAGCACTATCCGCACGCCCACGCACAGATCTGCACATGCATGCCGCAAACACACACACTCACACACAGCATAAAAATATGCATGCATCTGCGCCTTATGTGGAGAACTCCTGCATTAGCGTTTGCACGCTACAGCGGCGCACTATGCAGTCCCGAGGGAGTGGAACCAAAGGCTGATATAAAAAAACATACATTAAAAGATAAAAAAAAAGAAGCACTGGGTTCTCGGGAACGAACGCAAGGCCCCTTTGTACAACATCAAAAACCCAAAGCATTTAAGTAGATTGTACACAAGCACGTCTAGGCAAGCTTGATCTTACTAATCTACAAATGGCTTCTTGTTATTAAACCGCTAATACACAGGATTAAGGGCTACGCCGAAACTCAATCCCCTTTACTGCTTTGCCAGGGTATGCTGGAGATGGCTTAAATATTAATTAACCACGCACACACACACATGTTCAGCCATATGCACGGATACTCACACACACACGCACACGCACACACACACACACACACACACACACACACACACTTGCTTTGCGCATACATTACGATTGCATATTAGGGACTCGCTCTCTCTTTCTCTCTGTGTGCCTTAGTCACAGAATTTGCACCCAGATTGCTTTACCCGCTCACACGCACACACACACACACACACACACACACACACACACACACACACACACACACACACACACACACACACACACACACACACACACACACACACACACACTCTGTTTTCACACTGCACTTCTTTTTAATACTTTTTCTCGCAGCCTCTTCCTCTCTCTCTCATAACTCTCTCATAAGCAGCACGGTTTAAAGTGATACGCGTGCGTGCGTGTGTGCGTGCGTGCGTGTAAGGTCTGGTCTATAAAAGACACAGTACAATAATCAGTGTTCATTTATCTCTGATTTCACACTCTGAAAAATAGACAGTACAAGCTCACAATGCAAGCGTGTAGATCTGCTATTTTCAGGCGTATAAGCATCAGTGGCTGTGCATGCAGGTTCCGTCCATGGCGTGCATTACAATAGAAACAATGAATCATCGCAAATGGAAACAATGTTAGATTTTTCAAATTTCCCCATGAATATTGATGTATGTGATTAATAAGTAGTACGGTAATAATATTCAACTGAAGTAGACTCATGAGGTCTCTGCAATACAGTAATGAATACTGCAGCTATACACTGTTATTGACTTCTGAATGCATTTATGGTAGAATACTGACTGGGGTCAAAACATTCATACAGCTGAACTCAAAATCTTTGGCAGTGCTGGGCACAAATCTTGGGTTTACACGCTATATTGTCTGTAGAAAAAATATATACCAATTCTCTCCCAACTTGCTACAAAAATCGCTCATGGCTCTGGCTAGGCAATCATCTACTTTACTTAATAACCGGAAGTCGTCCGACGTCATTTACGACACAAATTTGGAGAACAGATCTACAAGCTAACAACGCGTCGCGCCCCGACACGTTGTTGCCTTGAAGATCTGTTATTTTTCCTCACCATGCTGCCAGTGGCCCCTCCCATTTTAGTTACTGCAGAGGACAGAGCCCTCACTGCACACACAGACAGAGGAGTAGTTCTCCTAAATAATTCCACATCGGTCTATGGAACTTATGGAACTGGTTAGGACACGGTCACGCTGTTCCAACGACAAAACAAACAGTCAACCCACCTTGCTTGCGCTGCGTCGCGTGAATCAGCATTTCAGTCAACAAACCATTCAATTTAGGATCGCGATCGCGATGTAACATTACCGAGCGGGCAGACAACCCGAGTGTGTGTGTGTGTGTGTGTGAGACGTGTTTGTGTGTGCTGGCGCGCGTCAATTATGAAGTCAGTAGTCGACCCCTCCCCATGCCTCCGTTCTACTAGCCAGCTACATTATTCATTCATTTCATTGATAAGATAGGGCCAGGCCTACAAATCACCCCGATATAGTATAACTCTTTATAACTTTTCCTCTGCTGTGTGTGCGTGTGCGTGTGCGTGTGCGTGTGCGTGTGCGTGTGCGCGTGCGTGCGCGCCTCGACTTAATTAATGTCTTTGTCAACACAAGGAATACCAAAACACAATCGCCCGCTGGAAATCCGGCAGTATTCGTAACCTCAGTAAACTATGCCTAAACCTAAACTTATTCCTAAACGTAACCTCAGTAAAACGGTGCCAAAACCTTAAAGTAAACCTCAGTGAAACTATGGCTAACCCTAAACTTATTTCTAACCTCATCCTCAGTAAAACAAATACAAGAATACAAGAACCGCTGGTCCGCAAAAAAAACATGGGGGCGAGCGTGTTTTGGGGGCGAGTATTCCGATTACCAACACAAGCCGTCACTCTGGCCGGCTGATCTTTTAACAGGCGCACCCGACACTACAGTACTGCCATTTCACCGTTGCAATAGGTGGCTGGCTTGGGTAACCGTCCGGAACAGTGGGCCCCTGACAACACTGCCCACCATTTATTTTACATTTTTGTACATTTCCTTTACATATGAGGGAATAAATACATATAATACGTCCCCCCCCCCCCTTAATTACAGTACATTTAAGGCCCAATATTTCCACACATCTTCCTATATTAAAATATCCTTAAGGGAGGATGGGCAGGTGGACGAACCACATCGTCAAGCTCATGTCACCATGATCAGCCATAACCATATAAGCACTTCCCAATGCAGCTACGGACACATAATTTTGGACTGTGTTGTCTAAACTCAATGTGTCATCATGGCATCAGGCCCTAACAAATCACTCAGCATATATGGCCATTAACGGGACAACGACCGACAGATACCGAGATCTCCAAATATGCCCATAAAACGGACAAGGAATGACAGATACGGATCTCCATAATATGGCCATATCAGTTGGATAACTGGTGCAACGTAGCTGTGAGGTGGATGTGAGGTGAATGTGAGATGTGGGGTGGACACTAGATGTGAGGTCCGGTCCGCGAAGCGGCCCAAACTTCTAGTATAATAATGTGATAACAGTGCTTTATGTAATAGTTAAATCATAATAATGTGATAACTTTGTGTAATAACACTGCTATTACACTGTTGCAATATAACGGAACACTGAAGATGATTTATGATTATGTTCCTCCGTTGGAGTCACCGTTTGACTTCTAGGGATGTCCGTCCCAAGAAGTCACAATATGCACTTTGTAGAGTGTAATCTCTCAAGAACAGATTCTGCTCTGCGTTGGAATCTGTCGTGAAGGTTCGTCATAACGTGTACACACTGGGCTATAAGTGGGCGTGCCTTCAGATCAGGAAGCGCTTTACCCAATCAAATGTAGTGGGCGGGATTTACGTGTCCGCCGATCCTTCCCCACTCGAAACCAACCAAAACTAATTTAACAATAGCGTCCGCGGAGCAGACAAAACCACAAAAAGATATTCACATTTTAACTTGCTCTTTCATCATAGAAACAAGTGGGCTTATAACCAAAACGATCCATGTTCTCTGGGAGAAGTGGTGTTAGTGTTCCGTGTAGAAATATTGTTAGTGGGAATGAAAACATAGTCGCACCACCGGAAGTGAAAGCTGAAGGCAGACCAAAACCCCGGTTTCCTTGCGCACGGGTGCTACGTCGTCATTGTCCCAGAGCCAAGTGAGATAGTACAAACAGCAGAGGGCGCTGTTTTTCCTTCTCATTTGGTTCTGGGTTCCCAGATTGTGTAGAGTGAGACAGTGTTGACGAGACCCAGAATCAGCGCTCGGGTGCAGCAGTGGTAAAGTAGCTGCCCACCACCGCGGAGGCTGGGGGGTTCGAATCCACCGTGGTGCATCCGACTTTGACAAGCGTCTATACGCACACATGACACCTGTCAGCAGGGATTGTTGGTTGGGAGGAGTAGGAGGGAAGTTCTAGGTCCTCCCGGTGGGGGCTCCTCACGGAGAAAAAGTAAAAACAACAACAAGGCAATCCATATTATGTAATTATTAATCCATATTAAAAAATATATATGTGCTGTCCTGCTGCTCTTTCAAACTATTCAGCTGTATGATGGATGCCGTGGAAATCCAGCCCACAGTGCTCTTCCATGGGACTACATGTCATTTAGGACACTAAGAGATTCTTTCTATCCTGTGATTTCATTTAGTCTTCTTTTTCCCTGTTATGCAATTGCTTACACAGCCTCACCCCCCCCCCCCCCCCCCCACCAAGAATCCTACTGTTGTGTGTAAATATGAACTAGAATAATGCTCCGGGAGCTCAGTTACGTTGCGCTGCGGTCGGGCAGAAACCTCATATCTCCATGTTTCAACTTTGTTACTTTTTTTTTCATCACTTGGTGCCCTACTTCCTCGTACAAGAGTGTCAGACAAAATAAGTGAAAATAGCCGATCTACACACAGTATAAGCTAATAATTGTCTATTTTCACTATTTCAAAAAGTTTCCGTTCCATTTCCTGAAAAAAGTAACTTTTTTGGACATACTGTGCAAGGTTTCCACGTAACAGTGATGTTTACATAGTAGGCTTATAATAGACATCTTTACACTCTTAGTGAGATACATTTACAAAGATTAGTTTTTGTTTGAATGCAGTTTTTTTTGTCCGTATGCTGTATCCTTTTTTTTTCTTCAAACCTCTGCATGCTGTACTCTGTACTCTGCCCATATTGTACATTGCACATGTAGATATTGTACACTGCATACCCTACGGCTGATAAATTATTCTGCCATCATATTCTATACATTCTTCAACCTGTAAATACGTCTTTGCTCAAAGTAGAGTACACAGTGCTTGCTGTGTACTGTATACTCCGTATTATGCTGCTTGCTGAGTTATTCTATCATTGTATCCTGTTTTATATTCTCTATTATACTACAAGCTGCTGAAGCGTTTTTTTGTTTGTTTTGTTTGTTTTTCCTTTTCCTGTTTTAACCACCAAGCCATACACTTTGTAGCACAACGAATAGCGGGAACAGCAGATCTATAAGCCCACAATGCATCGCATTGTCAAATTTTTGCTTTTTTAAATTATTATTATTATTATTTTATTTTTTTGACATTTTGGGAAATTCTTTGAGCTTTTAGAAAATGTGTTCACATTAAATGACATACCAATACTGAAATAGTGTTTTTTTCTTCTTTTTTTCTCCTTAAAGGAGGAGTTCACCCAAAAAATGACTTATTTTCTATCAATTGCACACCCTATGAAGCCTTGAATCCATGGATTATTTTTAGTTTTTGTTGCATTTCTAAGCTAATAATTTGATTCCCGTCTCCTACCGGCTAATGTATCCGGTAGGAGACACAAAGTAGATTATTTGTCATCATCAAATTATTGTCTTAGGAATGCCACAAAAACAAAAATAAATTGATGAAATTTTTTGGGTGAACTCCTCCTTTAACTTGCTCTATACTGTAATTTGAGCTTGTCTGTTGCAGCATGTCAAACCACTGCACTATAACATTATACAAACCTCTTTAAATCTGTTCAGTCTTTGAATCATGTCTAACACTTCAACCACAATCCAACCACATTGTATGAACAACAACGTTTCTATTGTACATTGTATCATAATAATGTGATTATGTGGTATGGCGGCACATTGAGGTCGTACAATACATGAGCTCATCTGATCGCTTAGCAGAGTGGATTTACAATACATCTGTCACAACTTCAACCATAGCGTGAACATTGGGGGTAGGGGGAGATACAAGCGGACCTAGTAGAGATCCATGGGGGAGTCACTGGTTTCGCAACCACCCACTTGAAACTCTTGAAGGTGTTCGCGGAGCACCCATCTGACCACTTAAGTGTCACTGTAAGTGGGCCGCCTTCATTTTCGGAACATCTTTATTATTTGAATCATCAATTGATCAATGAATCCAATGTATTGAAAAAGATTAAAAAAAAGATTTTCAAAATAAAATAGCATGATATTTATTTTTAACATTATTCTTTTAAAATAATATGGTACTACTATTATTATTACAGAAAAAAAGGAGGGGACAGACAGTATAAATTGACACAACGTGTCAGCGTTTAGAGTCAAAGAGTCAAAGTGGCACCATAACCCAGCAGCTCGTGGAGCACTGCACTGCATTCCACTGGAGTGTGTGGGGGGGGGGGCACCCGGCAACGAAGGAGCTACTCGCCGGAGAGATCCGATTACCTGCCTTTTCCACTGAAATAAGCAGTGTAATTCATACTGACCTTTTTAGATTACTACCAATGTGCTGTCTGTGTAATTTTAACTGAAGCCCTCAGCAGCTTTGCTGCTCGGCCCTGGAAACACGAAGCGATGAAACCGGAGCGATGGGACCGCCCCCCCCCCTCCCTCCCCTCCCACACCCACACCCACACCCGCACCCCCCCCCCACCCCTGCCCCACCGCCGTCCCGCTGATACGATCAATGGCTGAGGGCCACCAATACAGACATGATACAATGCAAAACAAATATCTACAGTATATAATACGGACAAGACGGGACGGACGGACGGACAGGGCTTACCGGCGACGTTACAACTCAACACTGAAGAGTCACACTTTTTTGTTATGTGCCGTCTGTCTCTGTGTTCAGCGCCAAAGCCTGGATGTATGCTCGCCCTTTATCGGACTGTCGGAAATAGCTGATTGGCGAGCGCACAAAGCGCCGCGGTGCTTGTTGGCGCGCTCACGGGGTCAGCTAATTTCGACAGAGTACGAGCATAAATTAAGCATTAATTAATCATCAATAGCCAATGGATGAGACCCTCCATTAAAGCGATTACATAATACGCAACCCGCCCCCCAACGCACTGACAGACATTTATGGCTATTAACTCACGTGAAGAATTCTGACACAAGCTTGGAGATCTGCACATTTTTCAACCTAGTACAACTGTATATTGAGCATAAAAGTGGTATACAGCCCAACGGATGAGGCCCTCCAGTAAAGCGATTATAAAGCACACAAACGGCAATGCACTGAATTTCTACTATTATCCATGTTAAGAAATCACACTCATACAGCGCATAATGTTATTATGAACGTGTGCTCTGCTTCAAGTGCTATACTGTAGCCAAATTATGTATAGTAAGACTGATCCCCAGTCAGTACCAGGGCTAATAACAATAAAGAAGAAAAAAAAAACACAGCAGCCTATTTTAGCGGTGACAAGTGTCAGAGGATTAGGAGTCCCATTCCTTAATGGCTTCGGCTGGTAACGGGTTTAATTCACTACCTATGCGATATCAATTCCATTATAATCTCATTAAACTATTGCACACCGAGGTGATTTTCGAATGAACGAACGAACGCGGGGAACAGCCAGCCGTGCCTGCCGCTCCCCTCTAATTGAGCAATACTTTTTTTTATTCATTATTATTGCCCATTATTAAATTAATGAACTTAATGGACTTATTTTCCAAATTGCATGAGACCCCTGGAAACGTTTATTTTTTTTATTTTTTTAATGTTTTTATTCCATTAGCCGACATATTGAGGAGGAGAGAGAGATGAGGAGGGGGAGAGAGAGAGAGAGAGAGAGAGAGAGAGAGAGAGAGAGAGAGAGAGAGAGAGAGAGAGAGAGAGAGAGAAAGAGAGAGAGAGAGGGTTGTGTGGGTAATTAGCCTACCGCTGTGCTCAGATCATCAGTAGCGCAGCTCTCTTAGTCTCTGCCGTGTGTGTGTGTCCATCTTTGCCTGACTCTACCGGTGACAACTTTCACCTTGCACAGACACACACACACACACACCACACACACACACACACACACACACACACAAGCGCGCGCACGCACACACTCACACACATACACACGCACGCACACACACTCAATTAACTCTGGGAGTGTACAGATGTTATTTGTACACTCTCAGAGTTAGATTTCAATAGTGTATTAACAGTGTTATAACAATGTTATTACACTTTTATGACAATATTGGTATTTAGGGTCCATTTGGTTACATTTGCACTCTGTCAGTTTCACAGATGGATCATTTAACTCTGACGATTTCTACTGTGTACAGAGTGAATCACAATGCAAAGTTAGCAGTCAAGTCAAACTGAAAAGCATAGCCTTGCCCCAGATTGGATCCTGAAATTGGGCGTTGCTTTATATGCAAATTTACCCCAAAAGGAAACCTATATCTTTGCTTTGATTCAGTTTTAGTCATAGTCTTTTGAATCAAATTCCATTTAGTTTTAGTCATATTTTAGTCATCTGAAATGTTTTACTGTTAGTCTAGTTTTAGTCGACTAAATATCATAAGATTATAGTCGACTAAATCTACAGTTGATTTAGTCGACTAAAATGTATTTTGGCGGTGCCTTGATGGCGTCGTAATGCCTGATTGTACATTGGTTGCATGCTGAAAATAGCCGATCTACAAGCTCACAACGCGTCGTGCTGTGACGCGTTGTGAGCTTGTAGATCTGCTATTTTCAGAGTGCAACACCTGAGCGCAACCAAACATAAAATGACATGTCTTTTAGTCCTACTGGATCTCTTCTCCACTAGTCCCTCCCTAACATTTTAGTTCAGTCAGAAAACTCACGAATAGATTGAACCAATATTATAGACCGAATATATATTGAACAAAATATAGAATGAAAATACAAGTTTGGATGTAATATATTATCTTGGCGTTCAGGCTCTGCTATATTTTAGTCCCTGCTCAGCACAATTTAGATAACCATCATTAACGATTAAGAGCAGGGCGATATATAATAACAACCCCCCCCCATGGGGAACAGACCAATAGCAGAGCCCACTGGTGGTGCTGGGGTGGTGGTGTGAGCAAACGCCGCATGACAACAACCATAACACACAAGCGGAAGGATTACAAACTTTAGGTGAGCTTAAATAACCCGCCCCATTGGACAGTTGATTGCCACGTCAGTGAATGACGTATGGGTCTTGCATGACGCTGTATAAGGCCACATATTAATGAGAATACATGTAACCTCTCGAGTGTATGCTGCCTGCCTGAACTAACTCGCAGGCCACGTATCATTCTAGTTTTTTGTGTCAATTTTTTGTCAATATATTTAGTCTTAGCTTTAGTCATCATAGCTAAGTTCTTATTTAGTTTTCGTCAGTGAAAAAAGGTAGTCGTCATAGTTTTAGTCGACAAAATCAACACTGCATAGCACTTTCATGGTGTCAGTCTCACTAACATTGTTTTCCCATTACGGTAGTGCTTTGTGACTTTATATACGGCGCCCCTCAGTGAATTTGAGATGCCATCGTCGTGCATTATACAACACAATTCATTTATTCTTGCGTTCAAGCTAAAGTCAACTCAACATGAATTATACACACGCCTATACTGTACATATGAAATAGATTCTCTTGAAATGGGATTTTCTTTTTTTCCCCCGTAAACCACAAAGCCACCAGACAAAGAAAAAAATAAAAACAACACATTACCGCATGCGAGATGAAAAAGTGGCCGATCTGCATAAGTGAGCAGGGCAATCGATATGTCTAAGACTAAAATGGCAACGTCTCGATAAGGTTATTGAATTTAGTTTTTTAATTAAAAGGCACACTATAACCGCTCTCTGTCAAATACCGCTGCCGTCGCTCTGTGATGGATCTGGGGCAGAGGAAGGTTGTCCTTGCATAGTTGCAGTGGTGGAAAGTAAC
>NC_137615.1:48318368-48329796 GCF_963280865.1 Gymnoscopelus braueri
GAATGTGTTAAGGGTCCATTTGGACCCCTGGTGGGCTCCCAAGCCAGACGTTGAGAAACAGTTATTTATATTTTTTCGGAAGGCATTACAATGGCACGCTGGCTATGCTTGGACCTTGACTTTCAAAACTGGCCTGAAAAAGCGGAAAAATGCAAGTGGAGATAAATCCCATTAAAATTAGCGGACATACACTGCCACCGTTTTTTCCCCTTCTTTTTCTCCTCTGTAATTATAGCTATTTGTATTTGTTGATGCCATGTATTAACGTGTTAATATCCTATGCTCTGTTGATGAATTGAATACATAGGACCACAATGGAAACATGGCCCAAGGACTTTTTTTGCATTATCCGTGTAGCCCAAATGTTTTACTGAACCTCCGTGCTGTTTATTATGTTTGACTATAATATAGTATTCAATCAATCAATCAATCAATCAATCAATCAATCAATCAATCAATCAATCAATCAATCAATCACCCAACCTACCACTAACCAACATCCATATCATGCAGTGTAGCATGCTCATGCACCTTATGTTTAAGCTCAGGTACATACCGTACCAGATATACTTTTGGAAACATGTAGCTACATTGTTGATTTTTATTGATCTTTCTCTTCCCATGGAAATAACAAAACTACTAATTCCATCCTCCGTTTTATACCTGCAAACCTGCGACGCGACAATAAAGTTGATGCCGAGTCGATTCCGATTCTGACTCTTTTGGTATGCTATACTCTCATGGCCGCCGCTGACGGAGAGCAAAATGGCCGCCTCGCTCGGCAGTGTGTAACACAGCTCACAAGCCCCGCGGACAACCCGAGGCGCCGTGCGGCATCCAATCCCACATCATTAAGGCTAGAGTCCTTTATTGTGTTGGAAGGCATTAAATGGTGCGCTGGCTGTGGCTACGGCCCCGCAAGTCACACACACACACACACACACACTGGCTGGGAGAAAACAGCAGAGGAATAACGGCACAGCTGGATAATGGCTTTTCCCTAGGAGGCTGACCATGTGTACAAATGCTGCTAATGATAGCAGGTGCAATAAGCGGAGCGGCGAGGGCTTTTTCTTTTCTTTTTCTTTTTACAGAGAGGGGCCGGATCTATTCTCCCTCTGCTAAACTCGCCAGTGATTTCCCCCGTGTAGGTGTCTTTCTTTCTGGAGTTTAAGGAGACCGATCCCCCCCCAAATACCTACCCACCCACCCCACCCTCTATCCTCTCCTCTCTCTCTCTCTCTCTCTCTCTCTCTCTCTCTCTCTCTCTCTATCTCTGTTATAATTCTGCAATACAACTGTTATTACAATGTTAATACACTGCTATAGCATTACTTCAATTCAATTTAACTCTGAGAGGGTACATATGTACCCATTTTGGTTACAAATGGGTAAAACGAACTAGGACTCAAACTCTCCCTCTCCCCCTCTCTCCCGCCTCCTCTCCCCTTGTATCTAATCTCTCCATCAGCCGGCGCGGCTAATATCAAAGTGGGCTGTGGTGTGAAAATTCCGCCAAGTAAAAAACCTCGCCGCCGGAGCCTAATCACAATTAGCCAGGGCTCTCGACCCATTAGCCCCTGGAGGAGGGGGTGGGGGAGGGGGGAGGGGAGGGGTGGTAGAAGCACACCAAAAGAAGCACACCAAATTATTGTTAAAGCTGCTAATCGCTAATGATCCCGCTGAGCGCCGAGGGGGGTGGGGCCTGATCCAGGCTTAACAAAGGGGAAAAAAAGAGAATAAAACAAGAGTTCTCTTTTCCTTTTGTTCAGCGTTGGACTCTGTGGAAGACGACGCACGAGTGACAAATGAACTGACCCACTCATGTTGACAAAACATGTTTACTCTCTCTCTCTCTCTCTCTCTCTCTCTCTCTCTCTCTCTCTCTCTCTCTCTCTCTCTCTCTCTCTCTCTCTCTCTCTCTCTCTCTCTCTCTCTCTCTCTCTCTCTCTCTCTCTCTCCCTCTTCAATACAAACTTTGATGGCGTGACAATTATTCTCAAATTGCCAAAGCATCAATAAACACAATCCGAAAGATTATGTGCGTCATAACGAACACTACAAACAAGGTAAGAAAACAAACAAACGCATGTGTTAATGAAAGCATTTGTGTGTGTGTGTGTGTGTGTAGTATAGACTGTAGTCTCCCATTTTCCCTCATTTCGTGGCTGGCATTGACACACTTTGCTGCCAACCTTTGCTACACTTTGCTAGCAGAACAATTCTGCTATCCCACCTAATAAGTAGTGGGTTTTGCCTGCATGGGCAGAGCCAAATTGTATTTTTTTTTTAATTTTGTGTATGTATGTGTGAATTTGGGGTGGTATTATTTTTCTCATTTATTTATAATTGTCACATGTGGTCAAGGAGCGGAGCTGTGAGTCCAGCCCTCCCTGACCGCAGTGAGAGCACAGCATGTCCTCTCTCTGGACGGCCAGACTTGTCTGTGCTGGCCTTTCTCCATGGCCAGCCTGTGCCCGCTGAGTCTGTACATTGTTAAAACCAAGTGAACAAAAATACAAGCTTGTAGATTGGCTATTTTTTGCCTTATGACAAAGTATAAAATAGGCTATTTTTCTCCCTCTCAGTTTGCAATCAGTTACCGTGGTCAAATATCTTTTTGCCACACGTGTAGTGTGTCTATTTAGAGGTAGCAGTTTATGTTGTTTCGATCTAATAGCATGCATAATTTAGCTTTCTGTGATTTATCATTTGGTTGGGTTGAAATTGTTCACCCGTCCCCCTCTCTCTCTCTCTCTCTCTCTCTCTCTCTCTCTCTCTCTCTCTCTCTCTCTCTCTCTCTCTCTCTCTCTCTCTCTCTCTCTCTCTCTCTCTCTCTCTCTCTCTCTCTCTCGTACTTGACTTAATTTGTATGTTTTGCATGTCTTCCACCCTTAAATGCTTTTAAATCCTAGCTCTTCACTTATCAATCAGTTCATTTAGTGAAAATGTGTCCATATCAATGTCTATAAACGCATTTGATCTTTATGGGAAAAATAGTCTTGTGTAACAAATCTATTCTCGTATACCACAGTGAATGTTTGTTATTTACATGTATTGTGCAACATTAGCTACTTTGGTTCTATAAGATGGTTCATATACACAGTATAACTAAAGGTCTCTGGTTCTATAACATGGTGAATATATTACCAATAGCTCTCCTTCACACGCCTCACAAGAGACTTTGAAGAGAATGCAAATTTCGAAAATGAAGCATACACACAGTAAAATTCTCAATTACATTAACTCTGAGCGAGTTACAAATTAATAAATTACCACTGAGTACTGGGAGTGAGGTTAAAAAGACTAGACAAACAGATTGAATGCAAACCAGGAATGGCTTTAGAACTAAAAACATGCCAGTGACACCATTGCATAGGATAGTATTGAATTGTGATTCTGAAATCAATCCAATTCCACACATCGCATGTCCCCAATGTCCAGACAACTATTGCTTCTTCTTTACACTGTGGTCTAATCAGAGATCAGACCACAGTTATAAAGACATTAGCTTGTAATGACTTTGATTTGATGTAACTTCATACCGGCTGCTCAGTTTTTTCTTCAATCATGTCACCTTAAACATTCACATGAAACAGTTTTTTTCTCGTTGCTATTATTTATCATACAGGTTACAGGTCTGTAACTCTGAGAGTTATGGAGGTCCTTGAAATCAGAGAAAGTTTGGAGAACCCCTGTCTTTAAAAAAGAATGAATCCAGAGTGCACGGCGCTTTTTACGGCTTGGTAAGAAACTTCTCTCATTTGATGTTAAGCCTCCCCCCGAATACAGTCTCTTGCATGGCTACCAGGAGGACTTTATACGCGAGAGGGAGAGATAGAAATGTCTGAAGTTATTACGGCAGTCAGGTGAGCGCGCCCTCCCGACGCCGTAATGGGGGGTGGGGGTGGGGGTGTGTGGAGAGAGCTGGCCTGCAGCGGCTAATGAGAGCCTCTGCTGAAGCACTAAAGAGTGTCTACGTGACGCTACTCCTGATTTGCTCGTCTGAGGACACAGATCAATTAATACATTAACAAAACGATCGCAAGCACTTCATCTGGCAATATGAAACCGGCGGGCCGGACTGACTCGCCACCCACACGCCGCCGCCCGCCCGCCCGCCCGTCCGCCACACAGAATGGCTGATCAGGCCCACCTCGAATGATCGCTCTCTTAGCCCCAGCCCGGCCGGCCGTCATGAATTTCAACAGCCCTCTTGTCAGTTTGGCCGGATGAACCCTCCCTCGGTGTTGATTTTTAATGTCTCACTGGAGGCTATAAGGGCCACAGCATCCTCTCACAACACGCGAGAGCTGTCAGCAATGTATAATGCAACCACAGGGTTTTTTTTTTGGGGAAGGAATATACTCTATATTATTAGGCGATGTTATGATAATCCAAACCTACAATTCAATTTGACTTTGGATTTTTAAGGTCAGGATTTGATTTGATTTTGATTTACAAATATTAAACAAACTTCACTATCAGAGTGTCCGGACTGAGGCTCATCTTAAAAAAACTGGGTTGAATCGCATTTAAAACCCACCTAGGAACGTGGGTTTGCAACACACATGATTGGCAACACATCTGATTTGCAACATCAAATACGTTTCCATGTGTTTTTCTTTTCTTTTTTGGGGGGGGCTGTTTAGCCTTGATGAAACCAATCTGATTCCATTCTGGAGGAGCTTCAAACAAATGGGAAATATGAGATATGAGTGAGCAAATTGAACCCAAAGCTGCCAGTTGATGACTTGCTCTCAAAAGCCTCAACACAGCTGCCTCTCGGCCGGTCGGCCATCGCTCTGGCAAGTCACATGATGTTGTGTTGTATTGTTTTGGGGATGAAATGGAAAGGAAAAAAAACGAGACCATTAGCCCAGGCCAGCAGCAGCACCGAGCGAGACAGACCAAGGAATGCTTGTCAGCAAGCCAGTGTGCCGTGCTGTGCGGTAGAGAATCTCTTAACGCGCTCTTTCTAGGGTCAAAACGGACCCTGACGGGTCTGTAACTCTGAGAGCGTACAAATGGAACCATTTGTTCCATTTGTACGCTCTCAGAGCGGAATCAACATTGGGGAGTTTACAGTGTAGATTCGAGGGGCATTACTCCGGTATAGTTACAGACGTTTTGTCGTATTTTTCGGAGATAAAAAAAAAACGACAACAACAGCACGAGGCCATTAGCCCAGACCAAAGCTACCGCACCGAGCGAGACAGACCAAGGAATGGTTGCCAGCCAGCCAACCAGCGAGCCAGCCGGCCGGCCGGGCCAGTGTGCTGTGCTGTGGGTGAAGTCTAACGTAGAGAAACCGCTAGCTCCACCACCATGGCCAATATATCCACTCTCTCCATTACCGGCGTCTCCACTCGACAGCGAGGGCCCCTGCGCTGCTAAATTATTCATGGCGTCGAGGGTGGCGGAGGAGGAGGAGGAGAGGGAAGGAGGGAGGGAGGACAGAAACATGCATGGTTTCTCCTCTCCATGTTGTCTGTCCTCCTCTAATGCAAAGGAACAGCTGGGCTGGAGAGAATGATATACAGGCAGTGGCGGAAGAAGTACTCTTTTTTTTTCCTTTTTTCTTTACTTGAGTAAAAGTAGGAATACCACAATAGCAATACTCTGTTGCAAGTATTAGGCCTGTATTCACAATTTTACTTGAGCAAAAGTACAAAAAGGATTGCAAAAGCTCTACAAGCTCACAACGCATCACAGTGCAACACGTCGTGAGCTTGTAGATCTGCTCTTGTAGAATAGCCTAGTATACACGTACGTACGTTTTGAAAGAATAATCTCTATCTGCATAGTAACTTGCAAACGAAAGCTGGTCAATAGTGGAGTAAAGATAATACAACATTTGCCCCCGAGATGAGTACATGTAATGGTATCCACAAGTTAGACACTCAAGTAACATCACAGTAGCCTACCTCAGAATTGTACTTAGGCACACTTGAGTAAATGTACTCAGTTGCATTCCCACCAGTGGTGGAGGAAGTATGATATACTTAAGTAAAAGTAGCAATACCACAATGTAGACCACAATCTTTTTACAAGTAAAAGGCCTCTGTTCAAAATGTTACTTGAGTAATAGTAAAAAAGTATTGGCATCAAAATATACTTAAAGTACCAAAAGTAAAATTGCTATTTTTTTTTAAAATAGCAGATCTACAAGCTCACAACGTGTCGCGATGCGACGCGTTGTGAGCATGTAGATCTGCTATTTTCAAATAGCCTATGTATAAAATAGGGCTAACGTGATTAATGCATGTTTTATAATATAATAATTTATATCTGCAAAGTAACTAACTAAAGTGTTCAAATAATTGTAGTGGAGTAAAAGTAGAATATTTGCCTCTGAGATGTAGCGGAATAGAAGTAATAGTATTGAAAATTGGAAATACTCCATCCAGTAAAGTAAAAATACCTCAATATTGTACTTAAGTACAGTACTTGAGTAAATGTACCTAGTTACTTTACACCATTGGTTCCCAACAGCCTCCTCTAATGCAAAGGAACAGCCGGGGTGCAGAGAATGATATACAGGCCATCTCTGCTGCCACGGCCTGCTCTCCTCCGCTCCAATTACAGAGTTCATGCATGTGGCACTGCGCTGAGGCTGGGGCCATTCTTCTTTCTCTTTTATTTTTTTCCCCCCCTTCTGCTTTTTCTTCTTCCAGGGCGGCCGGCAGACCAGACGGTTTGGAAGGAAGCAAGGAAGGAAGGAAGGAAGGAAGGAAGGAAGGAAGGGTGTGTGGGCTAGCTTTAGCTCCTTCCGTCTGCCTATCGTCACTGTCGGAAAGAAACCTCACATCTCCTCGTGTTTCAACTTTGCTTATATTTATTTGTATATTAACGCCTTCCTTCGTCATGCAAGAGTGTCACACAAAAATACCTGATCAACAGTACAAGCTCAAAGCTTGTAGATCTGCTATTTTCACTGTTCTTTTTACGATTAACATTTTTTTTTTGGACATAAAAGGTTTCCACCGGACAGCAACGATATCTCCTCTGTTGGGTGGAAACCTTGTATGTTGTCCACAATGGTCACTTTTCAGGAAAAAAACTACAAAAACAAACCTGTGTTCCAGTGATTCAATGTCATTATTTTGTCACACGCTTGTTAATACTTTTTGTTGGTTAAATATTAATGATCATTATAGGCAAATATATATATTTTTTAAATGTCCTTTACTTTTACAACTAAAAAGATGACATATCAATAAACAACAATGGTGCTACAGTATTAGCACTAAAAGTGGGTCTTCTGCTTCAAATATTGCTATAGGCCAACAAGTAGAGGACCTCAACGTACCTCTAAAGCTGATAATATAACATTTATAAATACTACTACTACTACTACTACTACTACTACTACTACTACTACTAATAATAATAATAATAACAATAATAATAATATTAATAATGTAAAACAAAAATCATGGTATTGAACGGTTTAAAAGGTTGAGCGCGGCCCACCCATATGACCACTTAACCCAGCAGCCTACCATGGTCAGATGGGTGGGCCGCGAACACTTTCAAGAAAAAAAACTTGAGAACCACTGCTCTGGCTGAACAGGGTTGTAATACGGCAGCCACTGAAGAACCACTGTATGGAGCCAACGTATCTCCATGGGAGATACAAGCTTTCACCTCAACAGTGACAATATGGTATAAAGAAGGACGTAAGGGTGGAGGTGATGGTGGTGGTGGGTGGTGTAGAAGCATTGGTTCTCAAAGTGGGGTCCGGGGTCCCTAGCAAAATGTGTTAATATAGCGTCACAATCATTTTAACCACTTTATCCGTATTTTACTTTGGCTATTCAAAAATAGCAGATCTACAAGCTCATAGCACGTCACTTCATGCCGTGCTATGAGCTTGTAGATCTGATATTTTTGAAAGAGGAGGGTAGTAGTAGTGTAGTAAGTGGGAAAAGTACTTAAGTAAAAGTACCAATACTGCAATATAAAAATAAGTAAAAGTCCAGAATTCAACATTTACCTGAGTAAAAGTACAAAAGTATTGGCATCAAAATGTACTTAAAGTACCAAAAGTAAAAGTACCGGTACTAAATATTTGACAATTGCAGATCTACAAGCTCACAACGTGTCGCGCTATTTTCAAATAGCCTAGATATAAAATAAAGTGGTTAATGTATGTTTCATTATATCATAATTTATATCTGAAAAGTAACTAGTAACTAAAGTTTTCAAATAAATGTAGTGGAGTAAAAGTACACTATTTGCCTCCGAGATGTAGTGGAGTAGAAGTATAGACAATTGGAAATAGGCCTACTCTAGTAAAGTAAAAAATACCTCAACATTGTACTTAAGTACAGTACTTGAGTACATGTACTTAGTTACTTTCCACCACTGGTGGTGGGTGGTGTAGAGAGTGGAGGGTAGTATATAGTGTAGTGGTGGTGTGAGGGTGGTGGGTGGTAGTTCCCGGGGGCACCATGCATAACTCGGGATGCCTTTTGTACACACATTCATCTATATCAGTGGGCAACAGGGAAATGTAAGCCAAAGGTAATTGCCCCGGATAAGAACATCTGCTTGGTGAATAAATATTCTAATGAAGGAGAAGGCTTTGCAGGTTCTCGTTCTCTCTCTCTCTCTCTCTCTCTCTCTCTCTCTCTCTCTCTCTCTCTCTCTCTTCTCTCTCTCTCTCTCTCTCTCTCTCTCTCTCTCTCTCTCTCTCTCTCTCTCTCTCTCTCTCTCTCTCTCTCTCTCTCTCTCTCTCTCAGACTGATGCGGGGCTGACAGGCCTCCGGAGGGACCTCAGGTAATGCTCGCCACCTGCAGTCCGAGAGAGGCCTCCGCCCGCAGCTAAACGCCAGTACGCACACATGCACGCGCGCACGCACGCACACAAACAAGCGCACATGTGTTTGTATTTCTATACTTGTAAGGACATCAAGATTTTAGGGTGCCATTTTTAATTAATTCATATTTACGCATTTTTCGCCGTAACCCTATAAAAGCAAAAAATAGCGGATGTACAAAGCTCACAAAGCTCACAAAGCTCACAAAGTGGCGCGGCGCGAAGCATTGTGAGCTTGTAGATCTTCTATTATTCGGCGTGCGACAAACTTGCACACGGACTATAAATGAGGGCATAACGTAAACCCTCTGAATGCCCTAATCCTAGGCTAATCCTAACCTGAATCGTTTCCTAATTGTAAGATTAACTCCCAAAATCTCTTTTGATAACCTTAAAACAACCAAGTATCCTCGTGAGAACCAGGACAATTTGTCATCACAATGTTTATTTCTAGCATTCTACTATACTATACTATACTACTATACTATACTATACTATACTATACACTTGGCCCTCGCAAGTATAGTACACACCAACACACACCAACACGCACGCACGCACGCACACATGCAGACACACACACACACACACACACACACACACACACACACACACACACACACGATGTGCACGCGATGTGCACACTCCTATACGCAGGTGCAGGAGGACCTGCGCTGCGGGCGCTCCACACACTCGCAGGTGTTGAGTGTTTGCACGTTATACCGGCGCATGCACGCACGCACGCACGCACACACACACACACACACACACACACACAAACACACACACAAACACACACACACACACACACACACAATACAATTGACGCCGATATATCTAACCTAACAGGGTTAGAAAAAGACAACAACCCAGCCAGAACCTCGCAGTATCACCACGATCAGAGAATCTCAACTTTGTTTTTTTCACCGTCAGTTAATCCATCATATCCATAATGACTGCGTCAAATCGCCGGGCTGATTTGTTTATTTTTGGAACACAGTTCTTATATGCCTTGATGCTATCGAGACCCTATGGTATTTTCAATTTTGGAAAAAATATTTCAGACTTCAGACGTCAGACTTCGGTTCTCTATTTGATGTTTTTTAAAGAGATCCATAATTGCCAATTTTGCTGGTGCCGCCACGGCAGTGTTTCCTTTGCCGCAGCAGTGTTTCCTTTGCCGCAGCACTGTTTCCTTTGCCGCAGCAGTGTTTCCTTTGCCGCAGCAGTGTTTCCTTTGCCGCAGCAGTGTTTCCTTTACCGCGGCAGTTGCCGCTAAAATATAACAATTTATTGGTGCAAAAACAGAGAAATGCACATGCAGTGACAACGTTTCCTCTGTTTAAAGCTGCATCTTCATCAAGATCGAGGTTCCACTCTGCTTGTGTCTTTGTTTGTTTAGTTTTCTCCTTTTCAGGGGTACATTCCACCCCTTCAGTTGGAAGGGGAAAAAAACTAAATGAAACAAACTTGTGCGGTTCCAACGGTTGGGTCATTTTAATGGACTTGCCCAGGTGGAGTAACTTTTGCCAGAAAACCTATTTCCTTGCCAGAAATCCGAACTCAAAATCAATAGCTCCACACAGCGACAGGGCCTGCCCTTCCACAATGCACCAGCAGGCATCCATAATTTCACTACAGTTTCCAGGATGATTTATGGTGGCAATAACAGAAAAAACGGCTCACATTATATAATAATTTCATTTACTTTGTATGTCTCCGGTAATGTGCACAGTATAGGCGACCCAAAGCACCTCACACTGAAATGATCTGCAATCTGCATTAGTGAGAAGAGGGAAAAGCTATATAGTAAAAAAAAGAAAGTAAACCACAAGTTGAGCAGGTATTGTTGTGGGGTAAATACAAGCCACACGAGTAAAGCAATCTGAAAAATCACACATAATACTCATAGAGATCTACCCATCTACCCACCTATCTATCTATCTATCTATCTATCTATCTATCTATCTATATGATGTAATCTTTTTGTTTTTTTCATAAATGTATGACTTATTTTTATTTACAGTATTTCATCATTGCACAAAAGTAGCTAAAATAACCAATCTACAAGCTGATGGGATGTGTGATAAATATCATCATCATTATTGTGATAGAAAAATATTGTTTCCATCTATAATGGCATGCACATAACAGGGATACCATGTTGAAATTAATAACGATTGTCTGTGTTCTTTTTATAACTATTTAACTAATGGAAAGTATTAGCAAGAGCTTGGGACTAAATTACAACTGAAAAAATAACCGGTTTGGACATACAAGGTATCCACCCCACAAATATGTGGGTGTGTGTGTTTGCATGTGTGTGTGTGTGTGTGTGTGTGTGTGTGTGTGTGTGTGTGTGTGTGTGTGTGTGTGTGTGTGTGTGTGTGTGTGTGTGTGTGTGTGTGTGTGTGTGTGTGTACGTGTGTACGTGTGTGTGTGTGTGTGTGTGTGCGTGCGTGCCTGTGCGTGTGTGCGTGTGCACGTGTGTGTGTGTAGATAGAGGGAGAGTCAGAGAGGGTAAAGAAATCCCAGACACCCAAACACAACCCAATAATGGAATAGCACTGGTGTGGTTGGTGCAGGCAATCAATCCCTTCCAGT
>NC_137615.1:48329996-48367496 GCF_963280865.1 Gymnoscopelus braueri
TGGTGTGTGTGTGTGTGTGTGTGTGTGTGTGTGTTGTGTGTGTGTGTGTGTAGTGTGTGTGTGTGTGTGTGTGTGTGTGTGTGTGTGTGTGTGTGTGTGTGTGTGTGCGTGCACCTTACACACAAACGTGCTGCAGAAAAAAGTATTACTATAACTGCAACTGTGGAGAACATTTTTATTAAAAAATAAATAAAATAAATAAATAGACATTCTCTGTGACTTCGGGTGAACTCTGGAAATATGTGGGTTTTTTTTTACTCTGCCTTCGTTCTTTGCATGAAGAACAACAGACAGATTTTTTTGCTGAATAAAAAAAAGACTTTGCATTTAATTGAAAGCCACATACCTGGACAGTTATAGTGTTTGATGTCTTTATCATTTTTTAGGGGCTTTCAAAGGCTTCTTTGAATCATTTATTAGCTAGGGTGTGTGTGTGTGTGTGTGTGTGTGTGTGTGTGTGTGTGTGTGTGTGTGTGTGTGTGTGTGTGTGTGTGTGTGTGTGTGTGTGTGTGTGTGTGTGTGTGTGTGTGTGTGTGTCACAGTTAGTATTCCAGAGTGTATAGATATTTTGTTTTCTCCCTCATTACTGTATATATAAGTAACAAATAAAGCACCTACAAAGCACCTACAATATTAACGTTATACTCTACAAAACTATTGGAATTGCACTAAGGAGGGGTGTTAATGAGTCTGACTGACACCTCTGTTCCAGCATAACCAACTACAAACAACTTCTAACGTGGCACAAACTAACTACTGCAAAGTAGAACTATGGACAGAGTTGTATTTCTGGCCATATTGCACTGCATTGACAGAAAAGCTTGCACACTCACTGGGGGGGGGGGGGGGGTCTTTTAGGAATTTAACGATTCCCTTTTAACGGTCCGATTCCTCAACGGTTCCCTATAACAATTCCATAAAAGATTGGCCTTCATTAAATGTGTTGACAAACACGAGTTCGATTAGATAACAGTACTAAATACATATTATTGTAGTTGTTCTCAAAGTGAGGTCCAGGGATCCTCCGGGATAGGCTGCTTGAGGACCCTTACAAGTCTGTCTTTGTCTTTTGTCTCTTTTTGTGCTTTTTTCGTTTTTCTAAGCACCTTAACTAACATCCATATCATGCACAGTATACATTGCTGCTATGCTCACGCACCTTTTCATATCATTTCATACCCCCCCCCCTCTCTTCTTCCTCCCCCTCTTCTTTCTATGGAAATAACGTTACGATGGGAACAATGTACGAAAACGAATTTCACCCACTTTTTTTTTACTTTGTAAACCTGTGATGTGACATTAACTTGATTCTGATTCTGAAGTCTGTAAGTCTGAGAGTGTGAACAATTACATTTGTACACTTTCAGAGTCATAGTGGTCCTTGAAATTGTGGTATTTTAATTGTAAAGCAGACGTGAAGTTCACTTACCAGATCTCGACAGTGTGATAAAAAACGGTTCCGGAAACGATTCCAAATGTGATGGAACCGATTCCGGTTCCCCCGGTTCCGGATCCCAACCCTATTTACCACACGGGGCTTTGGAATAGTAGGCAAACTCACTCGTGAGCTGCCGTGAGCTGCCACTCGCATCTCCGCATGACATTAATTGATAATCAAACAAGCTTTCACACATTCCACATTTATGAGATCAGCCGAATTATCTATTTAATATAACCCAATTATATGCAACCCTTGTGCACCAATCAGCGCTAATTCCCAGCTCATAAATGACAACCCCAGCGACAGATTGAATCAATAATAAACATTGATGAAAACTTGAAACCCGACACGGAGCGGGTTAATTAGCGTCAAGAAGCAACGCTTTGTTTTTTTTTTTCCCCGCTCTCGCCGTCAGCACAAGGAAAAGGTCTCTTTTCGATATCAGCTGACATTCAGCAGTGCCGAATGAGAATATCATTTGACCAGCGCCCAATGAGGTATTAGCTGACATTAACCATCACCCAATGAGATATCAGCTGACGTTCACCAGCGCCCAATGAGATATCAGCTGACGTTCACCAGCGCCCAATGAGATATCAGCTGACGTTCACCAGCGCCCAATGAGAGAGCGCCTTAGTGGAGAGCAAAAATTCACTTTCCCTTTGCAGAAAGTGGTGGAAAGTTAAGTACATTTACTTTAGTACAATCTTGAGGTGCTTTTACTTTTATTGAGTAATTACATTTTTTACTCCACAACAACAATGTGGAAACTTTGCTTACATGTTGAGAACTCGTAGATCAGCTGTATTTGAACAAATTGAAATTGGAAATTCTGCACAATTCCTTTCGGTACTTTAAGTATATTTTGATGCCAATTCTTGTTGTACTTTTACTCAAGTAACCATTTTAATATATCGCTTTTACTTGCAAAAGTACTTCTTCATTGTGGCATTGATACTTTCACTTGAGTGCTTCTTACACCACTGTCTTCGCTGGGTAAGGTGGAGATACTTCATCAATTGTTAACACTAGACATCAGTGACTTCGGCCCTTAATTATAACCTTGTAATTTTAGCTCAGGCTGTCAGCAGGAAACTAAATGCCGTTAAATATTTAGCTGAGATCTTTATTTAATTTCTTATTCCCAGCACAAACTAGATTTGAGTCAACCAGGGGAAGAAAAACACAAGACATAATACGTATGTGCTCTACTGTCGGCAAGGTTCTTAAATATAGATTCTTCTATGATGCCACAACAAGACAACTTATGCTCAGTGTTGTCAGATTTCACAAGAGAAACGGGCAACCAGGTCTGAGAAAACAAGCCCAAAAGAAGTGACTATAGGCAACGCACGCACGCAGGCACGCACGCAGGCACGCACGCACGCACACACACAAAATTATAAAATAGTCGATTTACAAGCTCACAACGTACCGATATGTGTTGCATTGTGAGCTTGCAGATTGGCTATTATTATTATTTTTAAATAAATAAAACACTCTTGGAAAAGAAATGTTTTGGGTCTCTGGCAAAAAATATGTTCAGTCCACAGACAAATTATTTTGGAGGACCAACAGGAACAACATTAGGAAGCAAGCCCGAATAAGCCCAAATAGCCTACACAAGCCCCGAAAAAACGTAAGCTGCAACTACCAATATGTAGGGTGCAAGCAACTTTACAGAAAAACAAGCCCAGCCTCACTTATAATAAGCAGACTTGGCAACACTGCTCATGTTGTGTGTGTACACACACACGCAACATGTAAACCATAAGTCACCACCGTCTAGTGTTTTAGGGACACCAGACCATTTAAGAACCATGCAGCCTGTTCAAGGGTAATATAGGTTGACTATCGGTTCATGTCATACCACACAATGTTTCATTTGTAGTAACCTGCAAAACTCTCAATTAACAACCTGGGTTTTGCATTCGACAATATGATACAGCCGTTAAACAAAGTATGATGCTGAATTTATAATCCGTTGAGCTGGGCTCCAAAGAAAAGTGCCGACCTTCAAGCTCACAACACATCACGATGCGATGCTTCGGGAGCTTCTAGATTGGCTATTTTCGTCCGGGGGCCGACTCCATCGTACGTTAAGTACAAATAAGGCTTAAAAAGAAGTACAGCTTAGCCCCTTGAGAGCCACTCAAGGCTCCGTTAACAAAATGGAGGTGAGCGCAAGGCTGCTGCGGATGGAGGGAGGGCAGGAGGGAGGGCAGTACGGACGGAGAAGAGAGAAAGAGCAGAGTTCTTACCAGTCTGGTGAACAGAGGCACGCCGAGATGCCAGAGGTGTTCGTTGAGCAGGCCGCTGTACACCACGTTCCCGAAGACGGCAATGCTTCCTGACTTACACAGCGTGTTTCCTATCGGTAAACAGAGAAGAACAAAGCGCTCGTCAATGGACAGAACAGAACAGAACAGTACAGAACAGAACAGAACAGAACTCAACAGAACAGAACAGAACAGTACCGCAAAGAACAAACAGAAAGTTTTTAAGATTTAACATCCCTATTCTGGGTCAATCATGCTGCAGAAATAGTGGATCGGATATTTTGGGTGTGCACGACACGCAACTACTGTAAATGAGGCATACGTTCTGTTTCTTTCCATCACCACTTGTCGAACACACATAGCAGCGGGAACTTTTTTTATTTTATTTAAAGAGGTGGTGCCATGGTTTTGCACTTTTTCAGTTTTTCATGTGTCTATGAGGTTGAGAGAACTTCATTAAGCCCCCTGGTGGTGTTTTTATGGTGTTTTATGTCTTCTCTGACTATTTTGAGTTTCTACCTGGAGGCTGAAACCTTGAGGGTCAAACGTGCCAATAGAGAAACAGCGCTTTAGTGACATAGTAAAAACATACCCTCCCCCTCATTATCATAACACAACAGGTGTGGGCATGAGGAGGAGGAGGGACTAGGACAAGTGGGTGGTGCTAAGGTGGTGGAGGAGGTGCTAAGGTGAGAACCAGGTATAATTAATGAACTGGAGGCGTGTCCAAATAAAAACATCATTTTAACAATTTCTGTACACTTTTTTGAAAAGAAATCTTCCTCCTAGTATAACCATAATACCTGATGATTATGTTTTAGGGGGGGGGGGGGGATCACTGAAAATCACGGCACCCCGTCTTTAATTTCATAGGATTAATAAAGAATCAAGTGCTTGGAATGCCACCTCAATTTATGAACGTGAGTGTTGTGTTCAGATCGAATGGATTTTTGAGGGGAGTAATCAATGTGTGTGCATTGTGACCCCACGGGTGCCTAGACTGCCCTAACGTGTCTGATATCATGTCTAGACGGGCGGGTTCAAAATCTGCGGAGAAAAATTCCGCCGTATTCTATTGGTTCACCGATCTGTCCGTCAGACCCCGCCGCGACCGCCCTCCTCCTCCCTAATGTGTAGCATGGAGAGCCCTGACGTCACAACATTTGGAGCGACGCCCACTGCGCTCTGGCTGGTTGGGGAAATGAAACATTTCCTATTCCCGGAACATCAACTGGTTGGTCCAGGCTTTTATTTTTTAGCAAAACTAAAAAATAAAAGCCTGGAGATCGAGGCTACACGGTGCCTAATCAAAACAATGTGCCCCACTCGGATAAGACAAGATCCAAGCTGGTCTTAACTTGGAGCGAAAAGTCTGTGGGGAAAACTGTGTCCTGATCGCGTCAAACCACGCCTAATTTCAAGACCAAACAAGTGGTGGAAAAAGTACTTTAATGTTAAGTATTGATATCAAAATGTACTTAAAATGTACTTAAAGTAAAAGCACTACAATGTTTGAAAATATCAGATCCACATGCTCACAACGCGTCGCATTGCGACGCGTTGTGAGCTTGTAGATCGGCTATTTTCAAATATAAAAATGGTGGTTAATGTATGTTTTATAATGTGATAATTTATATCTGCAGTAACCAGTACCTAAAGTTTTCAAATAATTGCAGTGGAGTAAAAGTACAACATTTGCCTCTGAGATGTAGTGGAGTAAAAGTACAAGTATCAATTGGAAATACTCCAGTAAAGTAAAAGTACCTCAAAATTGTACTTAGGTACAGTACTTGAGTAAATGTACTTAGTTACTTTACACCACTGAGACC
Organism: Gymnoscopelus braueri; assembly: GCF_963280865.1. Classification (NCBI taxonomy): domain Eukaryota; kingdom Metazoa; phylum Chordata; class Actinopteri; order Myctophiformes; family Myctophidae; genus Gymnoscopelus; species Gymnoscopelus braueri. Next base: position 48,335,546 of record NC_137615.1, read on the forward strand.
AACACATCCTGACATGCAAATTCGACGCACGCCAATGAGGTACAATAGACAACGTGGGCGCAAAGCACTTGCGTGGTGGAGAAGATAGCGCCCGGGCGCTCAGCGCTAAAAGCAGCGGAAGAAGATAGGGCCCTGAGTATGTTAAGTGGCAGGTGCCTCTGCATGTGGGAAGTGTTTTAAATAATATAGTACTTCTTCAGGGCAGACATACAGTGCTGTAGTTTAGTTGGTAGAGAGGCGACCAGGTCATCAGTAGGTCACCGGTTCAACCCCTCATCACGCCACGCCTGTGTGTCGAAGTGTCCCTGAACAAGACACTTAACCCCTTAACTCTTTGCCTGCCATGGACGCGTTAACGCGTGGAATTCTGCTATAGGTCCCAGCCTGCCAACGACGAGTATGGATGAGTTTGTGTTTTCAGTGGTTTTCCATTAGATGGCGCTGTTAACTATCCTATGGATGATGCTTTCACTGCCTGATGACGACAGACCCGGAAATGACGTCATTTAAAATAAAATAAAAGCTTGTTTACTTGTTACTCCTTATTTCCTGCAGTGAAATGGCCATATCTCTGCTAGATCTGCGTTCCTCCTGCTTTACGGCAAAACAAGCCTCAGTGAAACAGCCATAGCTCTTGAATGGAGGATCGAGACCGGACAATTTTTTCCCCCTCTACTACGACACGGGGGTTATATAATCCATGATTTTTCAAAGGTACAGTAAAATCGCTGTTTTGGCTGGCAGCAGTGGCACACTATTACACTATTGATCTAGCCAAACACTTAACAGACCCCCTTTCCCCTCAAACACTCATTATCATGACCCTCTGAGCAGCCATCAGCCGGGTGAAGCCGAAACAGAATTTCCCCCCAATGAGTTTAACAAAGGTCTTACTCCTAAATATTATATACGCATGTACGCAGTATATGCAAACATGTATGTATATTATGTGTATGCACATGCATGTGTGCACAAACATAATGTATAGTGGTATATAAAATGTCAGGTGCTTAAATAATATATCAGTTGTGTGAGGGGTGCTATAGGCAACAGGCCTAGTGTGAGTCGTTCATAAACCGGTTTATACGAGGGGGGGGGGGGGGGGGTTGGGGGTAGTAGCTCTCTCTGAGACTTAACTACAAGATGTAATATTAAAGAAAAAAAATAAGGCAAATTAAATCATAGGAAATCATTGCACAGGAAGGGAATATAATAGAGAATTGCACCATTGATTGGCATAAGTATCAATTGCAGAGGTTTATTGACTTTGCATGTAATGATGAATAGGGATCGGTACTGGCCTGTCTAAAAAAATCAATAAGGTTACACAACTAAAGCCCGGCCGCTATACGACCACATTACAGAACCCCTAGTCCAGCCAAATGAGATTCTCCATCGCACCCGGGAGATTGTAATGGCCAGAGAACACGGTGTCAAAATAAATCCACTGCAAAGGAATACTCGGCTCATATTACTATTGTGCTCAGGGAGTTGGCCGACTCTGTTATGCAAGGCAAATTACAGCCTCCATTCCTATCCGTGCTGTGCAATTCTCAGTGTTCATTTATCCATCTCTAACTCTGATAATGTACAAATGGAACCAAATGGACCCTTTGAGTCCATTTGGTTTTTTTGGGTCCATTTGCATATTCTCAGAGTTAAATTAACTAATGTTACAATTAAGCAATATGGAGTCCACGACCCAAGGCACCCACACAAGGCTCATTTGCCCTATATCTCACTGTGACAGTATGACCACACACACTGTCACTGTTCTGTGCTGTACATGCCCAATCAAGGGTGCACACTTGCTGGGTGGTGCAAACTACAAACTTAAGTTCTTTATTTCAGAAAGCGATCTCTCTCGCCGTGGCTGTGCTGTCCCAAAAAGAGTTGATTCAGGTTACAAGCCATATTATAGGTTTCCTAGTAGGCAAACCTGTGGCCAACCAGTGATTGGGGCCAAATTGGACAAAACCAACTCCTTGTCTGTGGACTAGTGTTCAAGCTTGTCAAAGAGGGACACTGAAATGCAAAGTCGAAATATTAAAACAAAAAAATGCACATTATGTTTTTACTAAATTGTTATCCCATGATTTTTTTGTAACCCCATTTTCTACACCCAGTGCCAATTGTCCATGTAATCCTGGGCACTACACTCCCTCTGCCACCCTAGGGAGGCCAGGGCCGAGCTTATGCCTCCTTCAATGCATGAGAGCCAACTGACCTTCTTATCACCTGACAGGGGAGAGTTTCCCACATTATGTTTGATTGTTGGTTTATTCCTAAAGAACAGAAGGGACAAAGTATTTCAAATTGCCCCGGTTGTTTTGGTCTGTCTGGTGGGAGGGGCCATGTGCTATATTATAAGGCCTGAACTTTGGCCATTCTGTCAGTCTGCTGCTGTCTGCTGAGGTGTTCAGGAACTGATCTATCTCTAAGGAGGTGTGTGATGGTCTCCTTTGTTTTGTCACTCGTGGATAATAAACATGTTAAACTCTGCTGAGCTGACTGACTTGCCATTGTTTGGTCATCTCCAGTCGTGTTGCCTACTACCCTCACCAGAGGCAGGGGTGAGACATTTGGTGTACCTTGACAATCAGCGAGTGTTGTACATTCTCAGAGTTAAATTAGCAATGTTACAAGCAGGCAATAGTATGGTTTCCATGACCCAAAGCACCCACACAATGATCCCTTGTCCCTACAGTATCTGACATACCTTGACTCTCAGCGAGCCCAAAAACCTGTAACGCAATAACACTTTGGTAGAGTTTTGGGGTTGTTTAGTTACCTTCTAACGATGTTACTAGTCAAATTGGCGAGATGACTTGTTCCGTTGGTTCATTGATTAGAGCTTGATATTTCACAATTCACCCTCTTTGTATAGTGACACGGAGCAAGATATCTTGTCAGTTGGACTGGCTACATCATGCCACAACGCAAACCTCTACTGATCACACTGTTACAATCCTGAGTGTTTCACTTTTTTTAAATGAACACTGCTGGTGGCACGGCTCCACGGTGCAGCCATATGCCAGGCCACCACGCTGGCACTTGCTGGCACCGCCACCAGCCCGCTGTGCCCGCTGCGACCAGTGCAACCCCGTCCAAAAGACACACTTTAATGAGCCCGCTGCAGCTGAGTAGCCATTGCACGCACAGGCAAAAAACACACACATTAACGGCCTCGCAGAGTCAGACACATAAACACATGATGCATGCACAAGCACACACATACTGCGCTCACAAAAATACAATACATACACATGAGAGCATGTGCACACACGCATGCATGCACGCACACGCACACACACACACACACACACACACACACACACACACACACACACACACACACACACACACAGAGCACTCATTAACATGCTCATACAAACACATTTTAAGCAATCTGTATGGTAGAGTATGTTAATACAATGAGTATGTGTGCACTGGTGGTTGCACGTTAGTCAACCTACTCTTCCATTGACATATTTAGACCCTGGTGTCAGTACTGCCTGAGGCTCCTAGGTGCAATGTGTCCCCCAGCGGCAAAGCGAGGATAGAGCGGTATAGATAGATGTTTAGTCTCCCACCTGGGGGATACAGGTTGAAATCTCGCGTATAGGACATAACACTTAAGGACTGCAGCTTTTACGATTCTCACACAAACACGTGGAGACACACACACACACACACACACACACACACACACACACACACACACACACACACACACACACACACACACACACACACACACACACACACACACACACACACACACACACACACACACACACACACACACACACACACACACACCGCTGTCACCCACGGAAAATAGTGGATGTACAACCTCACAGCAGGACATTCAATAGTATGCACAAGCATAATGCAATTTTACGCACACACACACGCACACGCACACGCGCACGCGCACGCGCACGCACGCTCAGATGTCCCCAAGTGTGAGATGTACTTCCCCGTTGATGTCCCCTTGCATGTGATGAATGCGGCTCACGGTGGCGGAGCGGCACAGAAAAGAAAAAAAATAACACACAGGTCCCCCCCCCCACCCGTTGTAATTCCTGGCTCAAAGGAACACTGTGCAGAGGCACACACCGGGGGGGTGGTGTGGAGCGTAGTGTGTGCCGCTGACAAGCAGCACATGCATTATTTAAAAAAACAAAAGTAAAAAAAAAATGCCCATTAAAGTGTCAGTGGGCGCTGCTCTGGGGCGGCGCGGGGAGCCCGGGCACTGTGTGTGCCGTATTACTATTATTAACCCTTTAAGACCGGGGACACATCTGTGTCACGCTTTAGACTTCTTTGGCTATTCAAAAAAATAGCAGATCTAAAAGCTCATAGTGCGGCACCGAGTGCCGCGCTATGAGCTTGTAGATCTGCTATAAAAAAAAATTATCGTGAAATGTGTGCAAATCTTTGAATATATATGTATTTTTTAAAGCGAAAAAATTCAACTCAACAATTTCGCTTGAGGATTCTACAAATGTCTTCTAAATCCTAACAGTTTTTTGAAAAAACGTATGTTGCTTTATCAGTGGAGCTCCAACTTTTCCATGTCAAGGGCCCCCAAAAGGATAATGTATTTGGTTGCGGACCCCCATCTCAAAATATGTTGTTCCAGGGACCCCCAGAAGCACAGATCGGAGTTGAAAATGTTCGCTTTAAAACATATATTCAAAGATTTGCACACATTTTCACGAGCCTAAAGAAATCTTAAAATGACACACAGATGCGTTCCCGGTGTTAATGGCTTAATGGGGCCAGGCATGGGGGGGGGGGGGCATTGCATTGCAACCGTGTGATTGCACACTGCCTCTGTTGCTATCCGCGCTTCAAGCATCGCCTATCTTATTTTTTTCCTTCTTCTTTTCCCCCCTCATATCCCCTTCCCTCGGCATGTGTGTGTGTGTGTGTGTGTGTGTGTGTGTGTGTGTGTGTGTGTGTGTGTGTGTGTGTGTGTGTGTGTGTGTGTGTGTGTGCGTGAAAGGGGGACGGGAAATAGAGGGAGCGTTAAGGAGCAACAATGCAGACAGAGACGGAGAGAGACACTGCGAGACCCCGAGTGCAAAGTCAATGAGCTCCTGCCGCTATTATCATTTCACATTATCGAATGCATATTGAGAATGAGAGAGAGGGAGGGAAGGAGGGAGGGAGAGAGAGAGAGAGAAGGGGGGGGGCTTGTCAGATGAACAGGGGCAACGGTGCTTATATCAAATTCTGATATGCCGTCACAGTCAGGTGGAATATCGTTGCTGTCGGGCAGAAACCTCCTATGTACATATTTTAACTTTTTGTCGTAAACCAAGGCCGTACTTGATCATACTACAGCGTCACACAAAAGCATCAAAAGTAGCAGATCCACAAGCTCAAAACACGGCGTGAAGCGACGCGTTTTGAGCTTGTTGATCTGCTACTTTTGACGCTTTTGAATTTGAATGCTGAAAAGTACGAGTTTTTGACATATGAGGTTTCCCCCCCCGACAGAGGCGATATGCTGGGGAATGTAAGTCAGCACATTGAAACTATGTGCACAGCAGCGGTCCCCTGTGCAGTTTACTGACACAGCAGGACGGCTCTGCCATGTGTGACGTAATTAGACTGCTGGAAATGTCACGCGCGGGACGGGCGGCTCATTATTGGTGGCATGCAAATTTCAAAAAACCCAAGAACTATTTAATACTTTGTCGCATGGCAGTTTTTGCTCGCCGCAAAAACAGCCCAATATACGAGCTTGTGCATTGACTATTTTCACAATTTCTGACTGGGACAATTGTCGTCCGAAAATATGGTCGCCAGGTGAAAGTCGTTAAGGTAACTCATGGGTTCCTGCTAAATAAGTCCTCGTCGATGGATGGTGCGTTGCAAGGCCAGCGCAGAGCTAGTTGCGATATGAACGCAATATACCTGTAAGGGGAGAGGTGACGATGTTTCACACACGAAAATTCTTGGGTTCTCCTTTAGAGGTTCTCTACTTGTTCTTCAGCTTAGTTTAGGCACCTCTAATAGTTGTAGAGGTTTGTGTCCGGGTAGCTCAGTCGGTATAGGCACTCGCCTTCGGACGTCAAAGTTCTGGGTTTGACCCCGGGTCCCGCCAACTCAGTCCATGAGTAGCATGGCTTGGGTAATTATTAAGTCGCCTCCATCTCAGTCATCCATCTCCAACAGGTCTAGTGCAGCATTCTAAGGGCATTCTCAAACTTTTTTTAATTTAATGGACCCCCATAGTTACAGACCTGTAAGGGTCCATTTGGAACCCCCCTCCTCAAGGAACCCTGATGGTCCCTGGACCCCACTTTGAGAACCTTTGGTCTACCGCAGTGGTTCTCAAACTGTGCAGATGCTTGTACTGTACATACAGGGTATCTGCACATTTCTAAAGGACAATTTAAGCACTTTTTTATTTGTAATACATAGTAAAAAGTATATACTATTATCAAATATTACCTAAGAAAAAGGCTTTTTTTTAAAAGGCTGATATAGGCCTACAAGCTCACAACACATCACAATTTGTAACTATTTTCACAATCTGTGGAACTGAGTCAAACTTAATGTTATGCTTCAATTCCTACAATTCCGAGTCCTTGTCAGGGTGGGGGTTCCCCAGTTCAAATCTGATTGTTTTGGGAACCAGTGGTCTACTGTATTGTAAAGGGGATAGATACCTTTGTTGCCTGTACTTACAGTACTTACTGTTTATAGCATCATTTGACAAAGGTGCTATAGTATATGGCACCTTTAAAGATTCTATATAGGTTCTATATGACGGAAAAATATTTTCGCCTACGCTTACGAGCTAAAGAACCACTTTTAGTGCTGCACCATTTCTGTGTAGTGCAAATCAACAAGCTAATGCACGTCTTCGATGAAAAAAGCCACATACTGTTCAGCTGCCGCTGTTGGATATATACGGTTTCATTTCTTTCGCTCCCCATTGCCGTTGATGTACTTTACGGAAAATGTCGTACATCACAGTGAATGGAGACAGCTAGAACTGGCACTAATGTATAATGCAAAAGTAGTTTAGCCTATTAAGGCTAATGTTTGTGTGCAGTTTCCGGAGTGTCTGAATGCATGCTCCCAACTTATTACATAATCTGCAATAGAGAGAAGATCCTACACATAAAGGCAAACTGTTGATGTGCCTTTCGGTTATTATATTCTATAGAAACAATCCATTCTGAGAGAAAATGCCCTTTTGCGTTAAGGCCTTTCTCTATGTTCCTACCAGTGGTGGAAAAAGTACTCAAATGTTTTACTTAAGTAAAAGTATCAATACTGCAATGTAGAAGTACTCCGTTACTTACTTCCGGAATTCAAAATTTACTTGAGTAAAAGTACAAAAGTATTGGTATCAAAATGTACTTAAAGTACCAAAAGTAAAAGTACTGAAATGTTTGAAAATAGCAGCTCTACAAGCTCACAACGCGTCGCGATGCAACGCGTTGTGAGCTTGTAGATCGGCTATTTTCAAATAGCCGAGGTATAAAATAGGGATAAAGTGGTTAATGTATGTTTTATAATGTAATAATGTAAATCTGCAGAGTAACTAGAAACTAAAGTTTTCAAATAATTGTAATGGATTAAAAGTACAATATTTGCCTCTGAGATGTAGTGGAATAGAAGTAAAAGTATAGCAAATTGGAAATACTCCAGTAAAGTAAAAGTACCTCACAATTGTACTTAATTACAGTACTTGAGTAAATGTACCTAGTTACTTTACACCACTGGTTCCTACATCCCATAATGCATGTTGCAGCTAAGCACCAGCCTGGCGTGCCCATACCGCGCTATGATTGTCATTACGTCAACCTGAATCATGTTTTCTGAAGTCAAGATTGCAATTTTACTGTAAACACATCGAACAAGGACAATACCAACGAGAGTAGCTTAAAAACTAGGACAAGGAAACTTTGGTGGCATTTCAGACACAGAAGTCTAATGACAGTTTAATGGCCGCCAACGAAAACACTGTCTCTACAACAAACAGGTAAGGTGCCAGTGTGTGCCGTTAAGACGTCTCAAATGCAAGACAGTTTGTCAAGACACCTTTCACAAAATATCATCATACCTACGAGGCCTAAGAAAGAAAGCTCAAACTCGATGAATCTTTCATATTTGTTTGCAGGGCTTAGAAGGCTGCGTTGAGGGTATTGAAACTTTGGAAAACTCCAATCTCTCTGAAACGAGGGAGAGGGAAAAAAGCGCAACATTCCAACCACCTCCACCTGACGAGGACATGCTTTAGCTTGAAACATTGTCATGTTCCTGATATTTCAATGAGTTGCTCCTCCAATCCCTCCGTCCAGGGCATACTCATTCCTTCCAGTCAGGACTGAGATAACTCATACAAGATACAGGATAAACAAGTTAAATTGGACGTGAAGAAACAAATAAATGAGCAGAACAAATTGGAACTGGAACACTAGCTAATGAATAGTTTATGTGGAGGTCTCTCGCCTGATTGGATGAAATATGTAACCCATCTCAAGATGTATGTTCTGTTTATTAAAAATCTGGAGAGACAGGGAGACCCCTGTTACTGAACAAACACTACAGCAATGATGCAGTGATGATCGGAATAGAGCGTTAACTTTATACCAACTTGAAGTGGTTAACCATTTCCCCAGATCCATTATGCTTCCCGCTAGCCATGCACCCAGACCTTACAACATGTTAACTAATTATCTGGAAATCTTTTTCTTTTTTTTTGTACATTATATGATCTTAACGATGCAGATGACAAAAAAATTGGTCCACGATACATCTCAGATCCTGTGCTGTATCCAGTCACACTGTAAGAACTGTGGAATCTGCATAGGATCTAGGATTTACATCACAACCACACAAATCTGGGTTCAGTTCCTTCCAAAGGTATGAGACTATAGCTTAAGGTAGTGGTTTTCAAACAGAGACACAGCAATGCTTAAGTCAAAATCTCAAGGCAAACCTATATTCATAGCGAAAATAACAGATCCATAATCCCATGAAGCATCAAATCGACATCTGAGATCTGAGATTTATTCTAAATCGGCTACTTTTATTATTTGTGAAAAGAATACCGCTATAATTACATTTACATTTTTGCCTAAAATAACATTGCACAAAATCGGACGCCAGGTCAAGCAGTTAAAATATACATTTTTATGATTAGAACTAGATTAGAATTTGACCCCTGTGGGAAGTGAGTGCACACAAAGTTGTGATTTTAAAGGTAATCCATAACCTTTTGTCTAGTTTTTATTGCAATGTGTGGTTGTCACAGAATCCCAAGGTGCAGCTGGACTTGTCTCACTGTTTGGGAACCTACGGCATGAGGGTCCCTTAAAGGTAGGGTAAATTATATATTTTGGTTGAAACAAAAAGTGTTTTCGTTAAGAGGTTAAAGCACTATATTCTGATAGTAATCATTGCTAGATAGTGTTTGTTCAATAAGGAGTCTCCCTGTCTCTCCAGCTCTTTAACACATTTACCGCCGGGCCCGTAGTTCTACGGGCCGTTAAATCCAACGGTTAAGCGCCGATCCCGTAGCCTACGGGCTGTGGTGCTTTTTCCTTTTTTTCGAATTTTTTTTTTTTTAATTTTCTAGGGGGACCATTTTCAGTGTAACACCACCCGATGTCGACCGGAAGTGCGATCACGTTTTTTGTTTCCCGTCTGTCTCCATTCTAAGTCGTACACAGAAACCCCTGTAAAAGCCCCTGTAAACATGTAGTTTTTCATCCTCGCATTTCCCATGTTAACATAAACGATCAGAACTCAAACATGGCGGCTCCGTTTGACACGTGGTTTGGACTGGTAGACGCAGGGAGATGTCCGCGATGTTTACAAACAGTGCACAGCTCAATCTTAAGGATTTTAACAAGATCTATGGCGACGTGAAAAAAACAAAAAACAACAATAAAACGTTGGCACTGGTGAGTACATTATGAGATTAACCTCTGGCGGTCAATGTGTTAATACACAAACAGATACATTTTCAGGTAGGTGACAAATGTTTAGCCAATCAGGAGAGAGCTGAGTACCCATTTATCAGCTTCATTTTAATAGTGTTTCAGCTCCAATTTTCTCTGCTAATTTATTTGTGTCATCACTTCCCATTTCACTTTTTTAAATCTGTATCCTGATTGGATAACATTGAAAATGCATTTGTCTGTTAACAGCGATCTGGAGAGACATGGAGACTCCTACTGAACAGTTCAAAGAGAAAATTGTGTGCACATCCCACGCCTGTATTTAGGCCAGGTGCTGGACATCAATGGAACAATCAAGAAAAAGAAGAAGGAAGTCCGCACACTGTTCTCAAGCTCCAAGAAACTCGCTTTTTATTTTTGCAACGTTTCGACCTTCTAGGACTTCATCAGGCGAAACGTTGCAAAAATAAAAAGTGAGTTTCTTGGAGCTTGAGAACAGTGTGCGGACTTCCTTCTTCTTTTTCTTGACTCCTACTGAACAAACACTCTATAGCAATGAGTAGCCTACTATCAGAACATAGAGATATTTAACACTTATTTTAATCAAATAGAAGCACTTACCCCACCCTTAAGGGTCCCTTCTGCTAAGTCATTGGTTTAATGTCAAGGATCTTACAGGCCTGTAAGGGTCCATCCATTTGGACCCCCTCAAGGAACCCTGAGGGTCCTTATCATCGGAACAGTCTGAGAACCACTGTGCGAAGTCATTACTGACTCATTACAACACGGGAGAGAGGGACTGTGACATCACGTGGTGCTCGCATGCTGTGATTAACCCTTTAAGACCGGGAACGCATCTGTGAGTCATCTTTAGATGTCTTTGGGCTATTCAAAAATAGCAGATATACTGTACAAGCGCGTTTTTGAAAAATTGTGAAAATGTGTGCCCATTTTTTTATATATATATTAATAAGGCATCGTTTGTAACTCAAATCTTTGCTTCTGGGGATTCTACAAATGTCTTTCAAATCCTAACAGTTTTTTGAAAACAACTTTTCATGTGAAGGACCCCCATCTCAAAATATGTTGTTCCAGGGACCCCCCAGAAGCAAAGATTTGAGTAAAACATGTTGACCTTAAAACATATATATTCAAAGATTTGCCAAAAAAATCAACATTAAAAAAAAAATGCAGATCTACAAGTTCATAGCGTGGCACTCTGTGCCGCACTATAAGCTTGTATATCTGCTATTTTTGAATAGCCCAAAGAAATCTTAAAATGACACAGACACGTTCCCGGTCTTAATGGGTTAATACGCCCCGCAATCAAGCCAATTTTCCATTTTCACAAGTAAGAAAACATCCTGTGGGAGAGGCCGTCCAATTTTCCTCATCGCTAACCCTGATATACTGCAAAGCCACCCCCCCCCTCCCCCCTTTTTTCTTTTTTTCTTTTAACCATTAAAAAAAATCAACTTTCTTTCCACTTAATAAAATTTTAACGCAGCCCCTAAACTGGTGACACTTGGCTTATTGGTTTATGATGAAGTGTTGATATTGGTTTGTTTTCACACGCACGCAGTTGTGCACACGCACGCACACACACACACACACACACACACACACACACACACACACACACACACACACACACACACACACACACACACACACACACACACACACACACACACACACACACACAGTCTGTATGAATATACTTGTGAGGACATTTTAGTATGCTTTTTTAATGCATTTCTTGTTTAAGCCTGTGTAGGCTACAATACACGCGATATTTCATACCAAAAATGGAGGATGTACAAGCTCACATTTTGAGTTTTTTGTGTGTGGGGGGGGGGTATTTTCAAGCCATTTGTCCCTCAGAAGTATAGTAATACAAGTAAACACACACACACACACACACACACACGGACACACACACACACCCCGTTCCCAGCAGCTGGGCGCACTCTCTCATCTGCAGACTCGACTGCGATGAGCCCAACCTCGCATTAATTATTAATTGTGCGATTAAAATGTAGAGGAGGAGTGGAGGGTTGAGTTAGGAGAGGCTGGAGGATGCAGAGAGGGGAGGCGAGGGAAGGGGGGGGGGGGTGGGGGGGTTAGGAGAGACTGGGGGATGGATGCAGAGAGGGAGGGGAGGGGAGGGGAGAGAGAGAGCAGGAGACAGATGCAGCCCGCATTCTCATATTAGTTTCTGTCGGGCAGAAACCTTGGATCTCCGTATTTCTTCGTAAAACTTTGTCATACTACAGCAGGGGTCTTCAAAGTTTTTAGGCCAAGGACCCCCTAGCTGAGAGAGAGATGAAGCAGGGACCCCCCTCTATATTGTATACAATTGTGTTTAAGATTATACATTTTTTGTTTACTTGGTCTGCTCTTTTTCCCCTCTAGACCTATACCTCTTTGCCAAAAAATAGCCGATCTACAAGCTCACAACGCCTCGCAGCGCGAGGCGTTGTGAGCTTGTAGATCGGCTATTTTTGGCTAAAGTTATCCTCAGAAAAGGAATGCTAGGGTTCAAGTGGTTCAGGTAAAAAATATATATATCCTATCACACAAAGATTTGGCGGACGCCCTGTAGTAACTCTGAGGACCCCCTAGGGGTCCCGGACCACCTGTTGAAGATCCCTGTACTACAGGGTCAAACGAAAGTACCAAAACAAATTCGATCTGCTATTATTTCGCTTTTTTTTTTATTTGAAAGTGAAAGTAGTTAAGTGTGTCACTGGGTTTTATGAATATAGAAACAATGCAAAGCATTACGAAGAGCGTGTGCCTGAATGGTAACTGGATCCATTGGAACACAGGTTATTTTTTGCCGCCATTTCCTGAAAAGTAACAGTTTTTGGACGTACAAGGTTCCCCCCCGACAGAGACAATATGCAGTATGTGGTAGTCTCCCCATAAGGCAAGAGGACAAACACTTTGAGTTCTCTGACTTCACTGAGACCTCTCAATAGCTACTCTCTCTCTATCTCTCTCTCTCTCTCTCTCGTTTGGGCTCACATTTCAGAACAAGTCCTTTTGACAGGAGCTATCAAAATGGATTTAATATCCAAATCAGCCAAAATGCACCTGCAGCAGAGAGCGAGAGAGAGAGAGAGAGAGAGAGAGAGAGAGAGAGAGAGAGAGAGAGAGAGAGAGAGAGAGGGAGGTGGTGTTGTTTTATTAAGTGAGTGATGCCATCTCTTTTCTCCGAGTGTGCATCCGTCTTCCTTTTGGACGGGAGTCTGGGTTTTGCTTTTATCTCGGCGTTTGTGCGCACGAGCACGCACACACACACACACACACACACACACACACACACACATCACACACACACACACACACACACACACACACACACACACACACACACACACACACACACACACACACACACACACACACACACACACACACACACACACACACACACACACACACACACACACACAAACTACTGAGGGATCATGGGCTTTTAATTGAGCTGTGGATTTGCGAGCAGACGCCTGTTGAAATGCACCTCGGAACAGTTAGTTTGCTACAAACTGTAAAACAAGACCGGCGGTCCCACGACCTTTTTCTGGGTCAAGGCCCACTTGAAAAATCATTTTGCGGCCCACCAACCTGACCCCTTAACATGCCAGCCTGCGTTAAAAACCTGGGAAATGATAATGCTAGTTTTGCTAAGTAAGTAAGTAATAATACTGTGGCCCAAACACCTACGTCTCACTGCCGATCCGACCAATATGTCTGAGCCATAGTGTCAGGGGCTTTGTCAGAGTACTCGTTGTGCCCATCTGTACCCGTGTCCCCTTTGTGCCCATATATGTCTGTCCCTGTCCGTCTAACTAATTTGTTAAGGTTCACACTGCCATATTTAGATCAGTCAGATATATGGTGACATGAGCGTGACGTCAGAGCATATATGTTGTCATAGTGACGTGGCAGTGGTTTGTTTATGGTTATGTTGTGTCATAGAGACGTGGCAGTGGTTTGTTTATGGTTATGTTTACAGAGTGACGTGGCCGTGATGTCAGAGGTACGTCCGTCCGCCGGCCGGTCTCCCTTAAGCCAATTTTAATATAGGATAATAATTGTAGAATTTGTAGATTTATTGAAATGTGCATTTTTTTATTTTCCTCTCGTTTCCAATTGCCCCCACCCCCTGGGGGTCTGGGGCTGCCCAGTTTGAAGACCCCCTGGGTTCGGGGGTTCGCCTCAGCACAGAGGGCCAGAGAGCAGTTCATTTCTACCAACAAGGCACATTGCTGCAATGCAATAAGGGAAAACAACACTTTTAATAATTCAGGCCCTGAGCATGTGAGTGGGGTTGGGATGGTGGTGGTGGGTGGGTGGGGTGGGTGGGGGTGTCGGTCGGTGGGCGCCGGGCAGACATCTTAAAGCACAGCAGAATGGCTCATTTAGCTGCTGCCACGCATTATTAAAGTTGTATCGAATCGAACCCGCCTCCTGGGTCCTTCCCAAAGTTTTTTTTCTCTCTTTTCTTTCTTTCTTATTTTTTCGCCTTTTGCCTTTTCCCGTCCTCTTTCCCCCCCAAAAGCCTGCGAGGTAACCAATAACAACCGGCTACATTTATAAACGACAAAGTATCCTGGCTGCGCCTTGGAGGAGGTAAACAATGCTGTACCTCTTAATCTCTCTCTCTCTCTCTTGCTCTCTCTCTCTCGCTATACCTCGGGTCCAGAATTTGTCAAGAGTTTTATCCAGTTTGAACCGTAATGCAAAGCCTTCCTCTCCCCCCGCGGTGCCATGTTATTTTCTGCCTGAGCTAAGCCCGACATGCATAAAGAATGCAGGGGGGGGGGGGAAACGGAGCCTATACGGAATCAAATTGAGTCATAAAAATTGGGCTCCCGTGGCACGGCCGGACGTATAACGGTATTGCTACGGACGTTCTTTTTAAAAGGGAGCAGAAAATTGCCCGTCGGCGCAATTCACCTGGTCCAAGAGAGTTAATAGTGTTGAATAAAAGAAAAGGGAGAGAGAGAGAGAGAGAGAGAGAGAACGAAGAGAACAAAAGAGAAAAAAAAGAGAGACCGGTGAAGTGCAGGATGTATTCAAGGTATCTCTTTACAACATAATCCGCAAGAGGAATATTGCGTTATAACCCACCTCTGTTCTTAGTAAAATGGACCTGAGCTACAACTGTACTTGGACTGTTTTCTCCCTCTCTGCACCAAATTTCTTTGCCAAAAATACACAACTTTAAAACGTGCAGTTTGAGGTTGTATCACTGCGTCCCCGTGCCTGTCCGGACCCAAAGTGGCTTTCAATCATTCAAAAATAATTGACCAATGACACGAAACAGAAACTGCGAGGTGGCTTTCCGCCATGCTTTTAGCTACTCTGACGTCACGCCTACATGTGCGAATAGGGGAAGGGATTCAACGTCACGACGTGAGCGTGTTGGGGGGGTGGGGGGGTGGGGGGGCAAACAAAGCTGCTTCTTGCATGGATTTGGCTCCTTTTCGTGTGGACCGGCTGTTTTCACAATATGTATCTGTGGAACCGAGTCAAACCAAATGTAATGCCTCAACTCCTACAATTTCAAGTACTTGTCCCAGTTCAAATATGATTGCTTTGGGGGGGGGGGTAGGGGCCTGAAAAGTTCTCGGTACTCAACCCTGTAGGTTCAAGAGATTATATCCAAAGCCACTTTGCGCTACAGCAGTATAGCCTTTACAACGGACAACGGGCATTCCGTAACACAGGACGGGGTCCAGAACGTGAGAGCAACCAAACAAGATGGCCACCAGGAACGCCACAGAGGACGCCAGTCGTGGGAGCTCCGCGAGGAGCCTCGTACGCCATGAATCAAAAGGACGTGATGTCATTCCCATGCAGGCCGTTACGCAGCCAGCCAGTTACTCATTCTCTATACAGTGTCATATACTAAGCCCCTCACTCACAGCGGCTAAAAGCAGACGCTTGTTTTCTTCAAAGCTATGCAAATTAGCCACGTTGGGCTGACTGCATTCCACTCTGGGCTGCCGACTAGCATATCTGCAGAACGTAATGCACACACCTACACATACAGCAGAGCACAGTGGGCTGCATATCCCCGTCTCACTGTTGCCGGAGGGCTATAATAGATGAGCCCCCATACAATAGATTAGTCATTGAATTTAAAGTGAAATGAAAAAATAAAGTATATATATAGCCTACTGTACACACACAGTAAAAATCCTCATGTGGTAATTTATACAATCATGTGTATTAAGGCTGAACGATTAATCGTTTTCAAACCGAAATCGCGATTTGAAACCACGCGATTAGCTAATCGCAAAGGCCGCGATTTTTTAATTTGTAATTTTATCATAATAAATCATTTTAATATTCATATTAATCCCAGAGCATCCGCGGGACTTGTCTCCTTCTCTCCAGAGTGGCTGGCTGCATCTCTCTACAGGGAGCGAGAGGGCAGCGAGGCCCCCCCCTCTCTCTCTCGCTCTGTCCCTCTCTATAGGTCTCCGTCGGCTACGAGTATTTAAAGTTTGTCGAACGGCCGTGTTGCGCAAATCCCTGATGCTGCACGTAGCGGTAAAACATTATTTTCGGTGCGACACAAGTAGTGTAGTAGTAGTGTTGCTCCTATCTATGTTTGTTTCTGTAAGTGTAACTTATATTTTTCCCATCATTATTAAACTATTACTGTTGGATGCAATGTAAACAAAACGATGGAAAGCACTTCCTGGTCAGTGTTGCCAGGTTTTGTGAGAGAAATAAGCAACCCTGTCTATGAAAACAAGCCCAAAAGAAGCGACTATGAACTGTATCTTTGTCACTTCTGTTATGTACAGTGGTGGAAAAAGTACTCAAATGTTGTACTTAAGTAAAAGTATCAATACTGCAATGTAGAAGTACTCTGTTACAAGTAAAAAGTCAAAATGTACTTGAATAAAAGTACAAAAGTATTGGTATCAAAATGTACTTAAAGTACCAAAAGTAAAAGTACTAATGTTTGAAAATAGCAGATCTACAAGCTCACAACGCGTTGCATCACGGCGCGTTGTGAGCTTGTAGATCTGCTATTTTCAAATAACCTAGGTATAAAATAGGGCCAAAGTGGTTAATGTAGGTTTTACAATATTATAATTTATATCTGAAAAGTAAGTAGTCACTAAAGTTTTCAAATAATTGTAGTGGAGTAAAAGTACAATATTTGCCTCTGAGATGTAGTGGAGTAGAAGTTAAAGTATTGGAAATTAGAAATACTCAAGTAAAGTACAAATACAGTACTTAAGTAAATGTACTTAGTTACTTTCCACCACTGCGTTATGTATTCTGAGTTTTTCATTTCCAAGGAGTAGTAGTAATACAATGTACAGTAGGAGAGGACTTTGCCTTGTGAGACAAAAAAGTGTTACATTTTAGTTGAATGTTAATCTACATAAGCTAAATACTGGATATCAGTAAATATGCTTCTTTAGCCATAAGTGAAATACCTACTTATTTCACTGCTGTGAATTGTTTACACAAAAAGGTAATTATTTGTTTAATTTTATTTTTATTTATTGAACTTCATTTCAGAAAAAGCTTCTCTTCTTGAGCCATAAGTTAATGACTTAACAAGTTCAATGTTGGGTTGTTTACAAAAATAAGCTATTTCTATTCCAGCTAAATGTTTAAATATATACATGGGAAAAAAAAGTACTTGGAAGATACATGTTGGAAGCAATGAAGCAATTCATATCTTTTAGTTCTCATCCTTATTTATTAGGATCTAAAACAGTAAATAAATGGTATGCCATTTGGTAATGTTCCATTACTTCCAATTACTTTTTAAACGTACACAGTGAATACTAAACTGAAGCTTGACTTAAAACATTTTTAAAGATTTTTTTTTTTTAAATTAAAAAAATCGCAATCAAATCGCAATCGCAATATCAGTCAGAAAAATCGCAATTAGATTTTTTCCCAAAATCGTTCAGCCCTAATGTGTATGAGTGTATGAGTGTATGAATGTAACCAAATGGACCTGGAAGGGTAAACTATCAGAGTTAAGTCAATATGATAGTGTAATAAGAGTGTTATAATGCCATTATCACGCTGTTATTTCACTATCTCTACCCATTGTGGCTTAAAGGAGAATTTTGGACTAAGTTTTTGTTACCTTTTCTATGACGTTATGATATCTTAGGATGAATGGTACAGTAGAAACATTTCATAACTCGATCCCGGGTGCAACCAAAACAAATTATAATAACTAAATCTCGAGATTTCAATTTTTTTTTCTAATTTTTTTTGACAGTGTTCTGCCACTATGAACGACAGATAAAAAAAAAAAAAGCTATTACAATATGCGATCTAACGCAAGGCCTATCCTCGCACGTTTTAAGCTGTGGTGGACCCGGGATCGAGTTATGAAAATGTTCTACTGTACCATTCATCCTAAGATATCATAACGTCATAGAAAAGGTAAGAAAAACTTAGTCCAAAATTCTCCTTTAACCTGGTTCCAGAAGAATCTGCCATTGCAAAAAAAAAAAAAAAGACCTCTGCAGATTAGGTCTGGCCTCTCTCAATAGAGTTTGGATTTCTCTCCCTCCGAAGTTGTGAGGGACCAATCAGGGCCCAGTATGCAAATTTGGGGCGGGTTTATCACTGGCCATGCCAGGCTAATTGTGGCTGGCATGGGCTTCACCTTTACTGCAATGTCAGAGTTGGATAAAACAAACTCTCTCTCTCTCTAACCCCCTCCCCACACAAACACAAACACGCATACGCATACGCACACACACACGCACACACACACACACACACACACACACACCCACACCCACACACACACACACACACACACACACACACACCCACACCCACACCCACACCCACACCCACACACACACACACACAGCAGTGCACTGTGTTATGGAAATAACACTATTCCACTGTGACAACTTGCCTGTAATTTTGACAATTCATTACAGTGCAGAGACGGTTCTCTCCAGACCCCAGCTTTGTTATTAGGGCGGCTGACTCATGAATAGGCACGCACACGCACGCACACACACGCACACGCACACACACACACACACACACACACACACACACACACACACACACATAGGCACACACAAACACGTTTGTATTACTATATTTGTGAGGACATCAACATTTTAGGACTGCAATTTTATGAATAACATTTTGTAAAATCATTTTAGTCATTTTTTACAATAAGCCTAATGCCAAAATAAAAATTGATAATGATCCAACACCCTAAACCTAACCTCTTAAATGTATAATCCTAACCCCAACCTGAAACATTTTCTAATTGAAATCCCATATCTGAAAATATTGTTGTTGTTTATTACCATAGAACAGTCACTTCTCTTGTGAGGACAACACACACACACACACACACACACACACACACACACACACACACACACACTTTTGTATTACTAAGATTTTTTGAATGGCATTGTGAAAACAAAATGGGATTTGTACCCGTAAGCCTAAAGCCTTAAAATAAATGCAGATCTACAAGCTCACAACGTGTCACAGCAGTAAAAGTACAATATTTGCCTCTGAGATGTAGTGGAGTAGAAGTAAAAGTACAGAAAATGTATACCTCGAAATTGTAGTTAAGTTAGAGCCCTGCACGGGCCGAATATGTGGGCCCGGGCCCGGCCCGTGGTATTTCGGCCCAGCCCGGCCCGTGGCCCGTAGGTGGCGTAATTTTACAGCCCAAGCCCGCCCGAAGCCCGAGACCTCTTTATTTATTTATTACTATTAATTAATTATTTTCGAGCGCGCGCACCACAGCCAGCGCAGCAGCCGGCTGCACTCTCGCGCTCTGATAAACAAACCCACAACCACAAGAAGTCAAGACAGAAGCGTCATGATCCTCACCCCAGCCAGCAACAACAACACAAAAAGATTATGGCCTACCTTTCTTTGAGGTAAACTGTGATGAATAATATTGCATAAATAGTTCAAATCCAGTGCGTCACACACACACACAAACTCTTCATTTTGAGTCAAGAGCACCGTGAAGAAAAAGTATACTAGGCTTTTAATGTGTGCGAGTCTGTGCGACATGTGTGTGTGTTGTTGTCACGTGACTACTACTAGCAGCGTGCCTGTAGGCTGCTAGACTGCTAGTGCTGCTGCACAACCATGAACTATACCGGGGTTTCGCGAGAGGTGGATTATGCAATGCAAGCCCCCAGAGTTGCTGAGAAACATAGAAGCCGCCACCCCAGTGGCCAAAGCTGGAACTGCAGGCGGGGAGAAATACATGCACGCGCAAAACATACTGAGAGATATTTATATATATAAATATAAATATGTAAACATATTATACATAAATACATATGCATTTACATATAAATATGCATCTCGAGTGTATTTAATAAATATCTCGCGTTCATTCCTTGGCAACCGGGCTGCCGTAGGACGCAAAAAGGACACTAGTGCGCATGCTCATAACTCTATGGTGTGTCCAAAAACGACTCAATAATTCTACTTCCGGCAGGCTTCCGGGTGCTTCAAAACCAAGCCCCCAGAACCCAGTGGTTTCATTGAAGCCAAATGGACATGCTGGCCATTTGAGGTATTGCAGGTGTGGCCAATGTATATGAATGAGCCCATGGGCCCCAGTGTCGTCACTGAGGACCCAAATAGGCCGCGCCCATCACATTTTCCAATACGTTTCCAACCCGGAAGAAGGGGTGATTTCGGCCCATGCTGGGTGAGCAACTCAATGCAAGTGGATGGGAGAAGATATCCGGTGCCCTCTCTATTATTTTTAACTCTATGTTCAAAACGCCACTGAGCACATTCATTGAAATGATAGCTGGGGTCGGGCAATCCGCAATCCGCCCTCTAGTTATATTATACCTCTATGGGATTATGTTACCAAAGTGAAATTTCTGCGCAAAATGTTCGGCGAGCTGTTCAAATACAGAAACGGCCCTAGCCCGGCCCGTTTTGGCAGGCCCAAGCGGGCCTGCAGGACTCTGAGTTAAGTACAGTACTTAAGTACATGTACTTAGTTACTTTACACCACTGACCGTTTTAAACAAGAGTCACTTCCATTATCCCCACATTAACCACCCTATCCAACCAGTTCCGCCACCCGTCAGAGAGCCACAAGATGGACTTGAGCCCCCATTGCCTCTCGGATGGCCAAATAACATCATGCACACTCATGAATACAGTGCTGCTGGTTGAGCCATATTTTGTGTCCTACAGAGGCTGCAGACATGGTCTCATTGTGCTGTGTACTTGGTATGCATTGTTCCAGTCTCACCGCCGAAAAGGTCACCCAGTTAAAGCTGAATCAGTCTGTCTTCTATAACAAACCCCCCAACGATTCCCTTTTTTTAAGGTCAGGAATGATTTAACCCATTTAGACCTGGAACGCATCTGTGTCATTTTTACATTTATTTGGGCTATTCAAAAATAGCAGATCTACAAGCTCATAGTGCGGCACCGAGTGCCGCGCAAAGAGCTTGTAGATCTGCTATTTTTGAAAAATCTTGAAAATGTGTGCAAATCTTTGAATATATATTTATGTTTTAAAGCGAACATTTTTAACTCCGATCTGTGCCTCTGGGGGGGTCCCTGGAACAACATATTTTGAGATGGGGGTCCACGGTCAAACACAGTTTTGGGGGTCCTTGACATGGAAAAGTTGACACACGTTTTTTCAAAAAACTGATAGGATTTAGATTTGTAGAATTGTAGAATATTCAAAGAGTATGAGCTTGTATATCTGCTATTTTTTTAATAGCCAAAGAAATCTTAAAATGACACAAAAGAGTTCCCGGTCCTAATGGGTTAAGATCTGTATAGTCCAGAAATAAGGGTATTATTCTTTTTAAGCACATTTTTGTTGGATGAGATGCATCGTAAATATGTATCGATCCTTTGGTTTTTGCAGGTGGAAACTTTGACCAATGCACCCTGAATGGTAGGGGGAACTTGAAAGCAAAGTCATTACGCGAGGGGAGACAACCTCCACTTCTACATAACTCTGTCTGGGTCTCGCAGCATTGTTCTCTTGTGGCTAATATGTCTTCACCCTCGTGCAGCCAGGGTACCGTGGGGTCGAACCTGACGTGCGCCGATACGCTTAATCCCATGTACAACGCACTGATATTGTTATTATTTTTGCAACCTTAACTAACATCCATTTCACGTACAGTATATATCTGCTGCTGTGCTCACGCACCTTATGTCTAACCTCAGGTACATACCGCACCGGATATATACTATGTCGTAAGCCTCATAGCATAATTGCAAGGCGTATTTTCTCTTTGCCAGTTTATTTCTTTTGTCATGAACATCCAAATCCGTAACAAGATATGTAAACTAAAAATAGAAAATATACATTTATATGTGTGTTGAAACAAATGATCTTGTTTTGTGTGACTCACAAATGTTTAAAAAGTTAAAAATAAAGAGAGAAAAAGAAGGAAAGAGAGAAAGTCTGAGTAAAATAGTAAAGTATCCATGGGCAACTGGCAGCGCAGGGGCAACATGCGGCTCCCACCTTCACTTAATGCGGCCCGCAGGTTAATATTGGAATACTGATATATTATTGATTTCAGCTGTTACAATTCCAAACATGCAAATGACCCTCTTTAATTACTTCAGTCTATATTAGTAACTTAACGACTAGTATTACAATTATATTGTCTTTTTTATGTCCAATGTATTTGTATTTAAGTTCATAAAATGTACATAACTATAACTAAATGCATTTGAAATTAAATAAAAATGTACTTTTCAGGATTCAAATAAAAAAATAGCTTCCAATTCAAAAATAGCAAAAATAGCAGATCTACAAGCTCAAAACGTGTCGCACCGCAATGTGCTTTGAGTTGTAGATCGGCTATTTTTGCTACTTTTGTGTGACAGAATGGCAAAGTATAGCATTAATTTACGAAAAAAAAGTTTAAATAAGAGAGTCTGCCCGACAGTATGCAATGTGGCCCTCCGGAGTGAGTGTGTAAATATAGTGGCCCTCTAGCCTCTACATCATCAAAGTTGCCCACCCCTGTAATAAAGGAAAAGGAAAGCAAAGGAAAAAAGTTTTCAGAGCATTTGAAATGAAAAATCACTATCTGCCTAAGTCCTCTAGTTGACTTACACATTTTGCCTAAGTCATGTTTATCTGCTTTCTTTTTTTTCTGCCTAACTTTACTCTCCTAACACTGCTGATACACCCTGCCTTGTTGCCTATGTCCTCAGCCATCAGAATGCTGGTTACATTCCAAAATCATTTCTGCCTAAGTCAAAAAGTTTACTTAAAATGAAATTGAAAGTGAAATTGGAATGTAACAAGCCTGCTGATAGGCCAAATCTTTGTGTGATAGGAACTTTTTTTTACACCAATTGAACCCTATTCTGGGGGAGACATTCCCCCCAACAATAGCCGTGACACGTTGTGAGCTAGTGATCGGCTAATTTCGGCGAAGAGATTTGGTGTAGTGTAACTTTATTTTTCTACCACGGATTTGAACCTGGTTTCCTGCACAAGTGCTGAGATTGTTTACCATTGAGCTAATAGAGCCGCCCTGCTTGCTCAGGGGATATATTGAATCTTGACCATCAGGTCAAAATTCGTGTCAGATCCTGTGTCTAGGTGAGATATGACCTTTAATCTAAATGTCTCAATAGAAGAGCAGGGAGACAAAATACAACCACCCCAATTGTACAAGTTATATTGTATTATCATACTTACTTAGTGAGGCTTTAAAATGAATATATATGTAGTGGGGGTCTCTGCTTCATCTATTTCTCAGCTAAGGGGTCCTTGGCCTGAAAAACTACCCCCCCCCCCAGCCCCATTCAAAAAGGCCGGACAGCTGGCGTAGAAAAAAAACAAAAAACTAAAGAAAGTTCTGGAAGGAGATAATAGACACATGAACCGTCATATTGAAGTCTCTCCTTGGGCTTGTCTTAATAGTGTCAGAATCAGTCCTGAGAGCGTGTGCGCGTGCGTGCGTGCGTGCGTGCGTGCGTGCGTGCGTGCGTGCGTGCGTGCGTGCGTGCGTGCGTGCGTGCGTAGTCAAATGTATTATGTAAAAGTGCCGGCTGTCACCAACCAAGGCTGTGACATTGGATGGCATTTGTCTCTGCCGCTGTTTGCTGCCTAAATAATGGAAGCCAAATGCAACAGTGTGCTGTTGTTCTTTTCTCCAGAAGTAGAATTGTTTTAATAAAACAATCATTTTTATTTTCAGAAGTCATACCCATACTTTATTCCCTGCAGTGTTGGGCTTGTTTCTGTAATAAAAGTTATACTGTATAGTGTACACTACACACTAGGGCATGTTCACGCTGTCCACCTTTAAACAAAGAAATACATTGAACAGTGCATCACCTTTTCACATCCAAACCTATGAGAAATGACCAAAAGGACACTGCATAGCGGCCATTTTTAGAAGGCGCTAGTCTCTGCACTTTTCTTTTTTTCTTTTTGGCTGAGCGGAGCGCTTTTAAAAGTTGAGAATAGTTGAACTTTTTTGAGAAATGCGCTCATGAAGGTGAACTGTGACAGTCACAGCCGTAGACAAAAAGCAGAGCTGCTCATGGGATCTGCTCTCTATCAGTGCTGAACAAAGTACTCAACTCCAGTACTTTGATTCAAAGTATACTGTAGATAATACTCCTGGTCAAGTATTTACTCAACTACAAGTGAAAGTCAAATTTGTACTTGAGTTAAAGTACTGGAGCTTGTAGATTGGCTATTTTCACTATTATTTGAATTACAACTTAACCCATTAAAAGTGGGAAAGCATCTGTGTTATTTTGGCTATTAAAGAATTGCAGATCTACAAGCTCATAGCGTGTCACTTCGTGCTGCGCTATGAGCTTGTAGATCTGCATTTTTTTCTTTGAAAATACACATTTTAAAGTTAATGTTTTTAACTCAAATCTTTGCGCCTGGGGGTCCCTGGAACCAAATATTTCCAGATGGGGGTCTGCAGCAAAATACATATTATTTTGAGGGTTTTGACATGAAAAATTTTGAGCACCACTGATATATATAGCAACATATGTTTTTTTTTTAGGATCTACAATAGAAGACATTTGTAGAATCGGCCTCAGGTCTTAATTGTGGTGGTTAAATGTACTTTTTCCCAGTCTAAAAATATTGTTATGCAAAAAATGTGTTATGCAGTGTTTTAACGTCATACCATTTAGAAATGCATTGAAAGTTAAAACTGGCACGGCTAAAAATTGTAAGATTTCATATCCACCTATAGGCT
Source organism: Gymnoscopelus braueri (assembly GCF_963280865.1). Lineage (NCBI taxonomy): Eukaryota > Metazoa > Chordata > Actinopteri > Myctophiformes > Myctophidae > Gymnoscopelus > Gymnoscopelus braueri. The sequence goes on from NC_137615.1 coordinate 48,360,741, forward strand.
TATGTGAAACATAAACACGGACTAAAACCACGGCATTTCTCTCTTTATTTTGTAAACACAAAATGTTGTTTTCTCTTAACAACTCTTTCAGTGCCACAATACGTCAAATACGTCATGAGGCCTGACGCCCCGTGTGCCACACTACGTCAAATACGTCATGAAAAACAAAAAAACTAAACTAAACTAAATTTTTTTTTTTGAAAAACATGTTCAGAACCCAAGATATGATGATTTGCTGCTCCATTCACTTCTTGTTTAACTTTTTACTGAAAAAGGCTGTATCTCGGCTCCTAAGCACTTTTTTTTTTACAATTAATTTTGGTTGTGGCACTCAGAACCAAAATTCCATAAATAAGCATGGCATTGAAAGAGTTAAAGGATCTACACCATGAATTAAAAAATATATATATATATTTAATATCATATTGTTTATGTCCCTCAAACGTTTTTCAAAAGGTTTGAGCCTAAATCAAGCCTCAGATACTCATTCCAACTAACTTCTCTCTGGCTTATAAAGCACTTTCACCTGCAATACCACATTGTCCTGTTTGGCACAGGGTGCTATGCATGTTATCTCCTGGTTCTGTGTGGAAAAAGTGGGAAAAGTTGTTTTCTTTTTTTTTGGTTGGAACTGAAAAATGGGAAGGATTGCACCCTGACGTGACGTCACGTCAGGGTGCAAATCAGTTTGGCCTGTTTTGAGACCAATTTACAGAAAACCCCAGATTTGTTGTGAAAGCCTGTGTGTTCAAACTGGGGTATTTTTTGGGATAGAGAGAGGTAGGGGAGACCAAAAACACACAAAAAAGAAGAAAAGGTTGGTGTAGTCCCTTTAAAATGTTTTTTTTTTAAATATTCCCCACATTCCGTTTACATTGTTTTATTAGTTTTAGTTAAGAATAACCTCGAAGGGCGCTCGGGTGGCACAGTGGTGCCTGCCGCCCACCACAGAGGTTGTGGGTTAGAATCCACCGTGGTGCATCCAGCTTTGCAGAGTGTCCATATACGAACACAATTGGCCCGTGTTTGGGGGGAGGGAAGCCCGGGGGGGGTGATATTTGCCATTGCACGTAATCATACTGGCTGGAGCGGCACCTGTCAGCAGGGAGTGTTGGGCGGGAGGAGTAGGACGAAGGCTCTACGTCCTCCCGGTGGGGGCTCCTCACTAAGGATAAGGATAATTCCTTTTAACAGGACGTTCACGAAAGTCCTTGCGGGCTTGTTTCCAATGAGGGCCTGTGAGCAATTAGGGGTTAAGAGTCTTGCTCAGGGACAAATTTAATTTCATCGACACATATGCTGGCGTGGCCTGGAATCGTACCTGGGGCAACCAGGGCCTCTGGCTCCCTAGGCGGGCTAACTAACCACTCAGCTATGGCCGCCCCTAATGGCAGGTGAGTCAGTAGGTTACAACAGCAGTGACAACACACAAATGTGTGTGGGACTGGGGAGGAACTAATTGGCATAACGACCAAATTGGGGAGAACAAGGGGTGAACATCGTTGTTTTGTTGTTGGAAAAAAACAAAAAAGGAATAACCTAGAATAACCTTGCTCTCCTTTGAAAGCTGAAGAATTTTGGGTGGAACTTGTAGATGTTACACTCATATTAAATTATTTGTTAGAGAGTCATCCTTGGTTCTTTTTCCTTGGGCTTGTCTTAACCCATTCAGACCGGGAACGCATCTGTCATTTTAAGATTTCTTTGGCTATTCAAAAATAGCAGATCTACAAGTTCATAGCGCGGCACCGAGTGCCGCACTATGAGCTTGTATATCTGCTATTTTTGAATAGCCAAAGAAATCCAAAGAAAGACACAGATGCGTTCCCGGTCTTGATGGGTTAATCGTGTCAGAATCAGTCCTGAGACAGCGTGTCTAAATGTATTATGTAAAAGTGCCGGCTGTCACCTAGGCTGTGACATTGGATGGCATCTTTTCTCTGTCGCTCTTTGTTGTTTAAATAATGGAATGAGTGCAATGCCAACGGTGTGCCATTGTTATTTTTCTGTAGGAGTGGAATATGTTTAATAAAACAATCATTTTTATTTTAACTTTCATAACTCAAACCAAGTTTCAAGAGGGTTCCATTTGTCACTCACTCGTGCAGGTACAAGCGCCAAGCGGAGAAACCCATACTTTAGTCCCTACAGTGTCGAGCTTGTTACTTTAAAAAAATAAAGTTATACTGTATACCAGGGGTCTTCAACAGGGGGTCCGGGACCCCTAGGGGGTCCTCAGAGCTTTTATAGGGGGTCTGCCAAGTCTTTGTGTGATCGGATGTTTTTCTTTTACATTAGCTACATGATATTACTTTAACCTTTTCTAAGGAGAAGTTCAGCCAAACATAGCAGATCTACAAGCTCACAACGCCTCGCGCTGCGAGGCGTTGTGAGCTTGTAGATCGGCTATTTTTGGCAAAGAGGTATATGTGCAGACAAGAGGGGAAAACAATTGCAGACCAAGTTAAAAAAAAAAGTTAAAATCTGAAACACAACTTTATACAATCTAGAGGGGGTCCCTGCTTCATCTCTCTCTAGTGTTAACTATACGTTAATTGGTTGCGATAAGCGGGCAGGAAAGCACATATACGCTGCTGTCGGGCAGAAACCTTGTAACCCCCATATTTCACACTTTTGTTTTTGTTTAGTTGTTTGTAAATTATTGCACTGCTTCGTAAAACTACAACAGTGTTGAAACAAATATATCTAAAATCGCCTATTTTTCGGGGGAACAATTAAGTGAAAGTGGTTAAATGTGTCTGTGTGTTTTATAAATATTTAACCAATTCAAAGTATTAACAAGAGCTTGTTATTAATTAATGACTACATTGGATCCATTGAAACGTATGCCCACACCTGTTGTGTTATGATAATGAGGGGGAGGGTATATTTTTACTATGTCACTAAAGCGCTGTTTTTCTATTGGCACGTTTTGACCAGTCGCGTAACGAGGCAACAGTATGCCCCGACGTGAGGTGGTCACAGCGGGCCCTCATGAACGCGCATGCACACCCAGGTTTATTTTTTAATTCATTTTTTTTTTTTTATATATAATTTGTATTTTTTTGGGTGGGGAGGTGCCCCTAACGTCATGGGCCCCAGTGCAACCGCGTTGTCTGCGTGACGGTAGTGACGCCCCTGAGTTTGACCCTCAAGGTTTCAGCCTCCAGAAAGAAACTCAAAATAGTCAGAGAAGACATAAAACACCATAAAAACACCACCAGGGGGCTTAATGAAGTTCTATCAACCTCATAGACACATGAAAAACAAAAAAAGTGCAAAACCATGGCACCACCTCTTTAAGGACTTAATAATTTTTGAATGTTTTGTCTGAAATCTCACGCTGTATGATTTGGATGGAACAAATGCAATTCATCTCTTATATTACAACAATTACAAAATACACTTTATTTGGCAACTGTGCTGCCAGTAATGAAATGTAAAATAAAACGTGTTGTTTTGTATCTTATGCTGGTAAAATCGTTGTTTGTGTACATTGTTGTTTGTGTAGAATTACAGCAATTCCACAGCAATTTGCTGAGAGAGAGAGAGAGATAGAGAGAGAGAGAGAGAGAGAGAGAGAGAGAGAGAGAGAGAGAGAGAGAGAGAGAGAGAGAGAGTTGTGTTTTATCCATTTGTAATTCTGAGCGTGTAACCGAATGGACCCGTAACGTCGGGTCAGAGTTCAATGTGTTGTGTTAGAGCAGAGTAATAACAGCGTTATACCTGTGTTACTACACTGTTATAAGAGAGAGAGAGAGAGAGAGAGAGAGAGAGAGAGAGAGAGAGAGAGAGAGAGAGAGAGAGAGAGAGAGAGAGAGAGAGAGAGAGAGAGAGAGAGACAGACAGACAGACAGACAGACAGACAGACAGACAGAAAGACAGACAGACAGGTGAATGCATCATTATGTGCAGTGTGCGTGGTACAGTGTGCGTGTGCGTGCGTGCGTGTGTGCACGTGTGCGTGCTCGTGCGTGTGTGTGTGTGGCAGACAGTGGTGTCATGATAAGTGATGTGACAGCCCTGCTGTGACTAGCGTCATCATGACTCCATCAACAACCCTTATAAGACAACCTCTTAGTTTAACTTTGTGTGTTTTTTGGTAAATTAACGCCCTACTTGATCATACCACAGGGTCACACAAAAGGATCAAAAGTAACTCTGAGAGGTTACATGTGTACCCTCTCAGGGTTACAAATGGATAAAACCAACTAGGATTCAAACTCTCCCTCTCTCTCTCTCTCTCTCCCTCTCTCCCCCAGTGTCTCGTCTTCAAGATCCCTTTCTTCGCCCTCCGAGCATCTCGTTTTCTGATATGTTCAAGGGACGCCACACCACCAAAGGCAAAGAGAAACCAGAAGCTGCTTAGATGTCTCCCAGTGTACATCTCAGCCCGCGCCGCTCGCCACGCCGAGCCAATAAGAGAAACAGGGTGGGGGGGGGGGGGGAGAGAGAGAGAGAGAGAGAGAGAGAGAGAGCGAGCAGTGGTGGAAAAAGTACTTAAATGTTTTACTTATGAAAAAGTATCAATACTGCAATGTCGAAGTACTCTGTTACAAGTAAAAGTCCGGAATTAAAAATGTACTCGCGTAAAAGTACCAAAGTATTGGTATCAAAATATACTTAAAGTACCAAAAGTAAGAGTATAGCAGATCTACAAGCTCACAACGCGTCGCGATGCGACGCGTTGTGAGCTTGTAGATCGGCTATTTTCAAATAGCCTAGGTATAAAATAGGGCTAACGTGGTTAATGTATGTTATATAATGTAATAATGTATATCTTCAAAGTAAATAGTAACTAAAGTTTTCAAATAATTGTATAGGGGAGTAAAGGTACAATATTTGCCTCTGAGATGTAGTGGAGTAGAAGTAAAAATATTGGAAATACTCCAGTAAAGTAAAAGTACCTCACAATTGTACTTGAGTAAGTGTACTTAGTTACTTTACACCACTGAGAGAGAGAAAGAGAGAGAGAGAGAGAGAGAGAGAGAGAGAGAGAGAGAGAGAGAGAGAGAGAGAGAGAGAGAGAGAGGAGGAAAGATAGAGAGAGAGGAGGAAAGATAGAGACGGAGAGCGCGCGAGCGCGAGAGAAGGCCTAAGGATTCCATCAGACTATTGATTGTTACCAACACTCCGATCCTGTTTTACCAGTCTTATAAACAATCCCTCTGTCAAGCACACTATAGGCCAACAAATGATTTTATTTCATAGATTTTTGGGGGGGGGAGGGGGTTGGGGGGTTTGACTGATGAATTATTCATGGTTACACAACCCTTGGCACGCGGAGCGGAGAAGTGAGCAAGGAGGAGAAGAGTGCAACGCTGGAGAACCATTTGAAATGCTATCGTACATAGACACGCACGCAAATGTCTCTCTCTTTGAAGAGGTGCTTTTTTTTGTTGTATATCTCTCTCTCTCCCTCGCTCTCCTCTTTTCTGACGCTCGGCTTTGTCATTTGAGTTGCGATTCTCCTGTAATCTGACAAACCTTGTCTTCCTCGTTGTTGTTCTTTTTCTGCTTGTATCCTTTTTAACTGTTATCGAGTCGGCAAATTGTTATGTGTTTTTACATTTTATTTTATTTTATTATTATTAATTTGAATGCCACATTATCCACTTTCACCCTGGCAAAAACTGTGACAAAATGAGAGAAACCGGCTCTCAAACATTTGCATGTCAAGGACGGCCCGAATTAATGTAATACTCTGCAGACCCCCCCATCTTGAAAATAGCAGATCTACAAGCTCACAACGCGTCGCAAATGCGTCGCTGTGCTCATTTCTCTCACAAAAACTGGCAACGCAGGGCCCACAGGTGTATTGCATTAGTAATCCCGCGCTGGGGAAAGACTGCAGGCAGCCACAGCCACAGACAGGGGGGGAGGGCCTCTATAAAATATCAAAGCAGATCGATCGGCTGCTGACCTCATAGCGCGTATTCGTGTGCTCGGCAGGCAGGCAGGCAGGCAGGCAGGCAGGCAGGCAGGCAGGCAGGCAGGCAGGCAGGCAGGCAGGCACAGAGCCATCCGGGGTTAAGACCAGTCAACAGAGAACACAGCGGTTGACATAATGGCATTTTCGCTGATTTCGCGAGGAGCCCCTATCCACCCCCCCCCCCCCCACCATTCCCTCATTTTCACCTCCTTCGCCTCCCTAATGATGTAACGCATAACAACGTTCGTGGCCTCGTTGTGCATGCGAGAGAACGGCAAGGCAGACAGGATCCGAGCGCGCCGGGCGCGCCGGGGCTGCTTGAAATTAACTTTAATGTCATTCCCTCTTGTGCCGGAGACAGAGTCTGAATTATGTAGCGACCGTATATATAGCGCCAGCTAGTTCCCACTTCCTGAAGAATCACCCAAAAGTCACAGGGGGGATGATGATGGCTTCTCTCTCGCATCTCGCGTTCGCTATAGCTAGCTTGTGTTGTATCCATTATCGGACCGAGGGAGGGCCCCCGTGCTTCAATTGCACCCTGGAGGCCGATGCTTGCTAACTGGAGAGAAAGCGGGTCAAGTGGTGGGGGAATTGGTACCGTTGTCTTTTTTTACAGTGTATTATGTGTGTAAGGGCGGCAGACAGAGAGAGAGAGAGAGAGAGAGCAGAGGAGGCTCTAGTTAGCGGCTCCAGACATTTACAGAGCAATCAGGGTCCCCGTTATCGACACAAAGCACAGTAATCCGCTCCCTCGTTTGCTAACGAGCAAAGGCCTCTTTTTTTTCTTTTTTGGAAACCGGCGGGGCTTGATGTGGCATGCA